>NC_053497.1:161588281-161783281 GCF_905171775.1 Rana temporaria
GGAACAAAAAGAGGGTAAAACTATATCTTGACTCCTGTGAAACTTTGAAGTCACTTTAGGAAGAAAGGCTGGATCGGTCTTAAAAACTACCCGATCCGGAAAAATAACACAAAAAGGGGGTCTGATCGATAGGGCTTCTAGCTCGCTGACCCTCCTAGCAGTGGTCACTGCAACCAAAAATGCTGTTTTTAAGGTTAAATCCCTTAGAGAACAATTATCTAAGGGCTCAAAGGGAGTACCCGTTAGGGTACGTAACACCAGAGACAGGTCCCAACTGGGGAAGGGTGGACCTCGAGCTGGTCTCTGTCTGGTTAGTGCTCTAAAGAACCTGACTACCCAGGGACTGGTGGCCAGAGGTTTTTCTAAATACACCGTAAGTGCCGAAACCTGTCCTTTAAGGGTGCTAACTGAAAGACCCTTATCTGCCCCACACTGAAGAAATTCTAAGACAGCCGTGGGGCTCTGTACAGAACAGGGGCAATTTACACACCATTCGTTGAAACGAAGCCAAACCTTCTTGTACATTTTGCGGGTCTCCTTCTTTCTACTATTAAGGAGGGTGGCAATTAAACCTTCGGAAAACCCCTTGGATCTTAGTATGGCTTCTTCAGTAGCCACGCCGCTAGCCTCCACCTGTGAACTTGTGGGCATAGGACTGGGCCCTGTGATAGAAGATCCTCTCGTTGAGGTAGAAATAAGGGTGGTTCTGCCGCTAACTGTTTGAGGACTGAGAACCATGCCCTCTTGGGCCAGTAAGGAGCTACCAGGACTAGAGAGGTGTGCTCTGATTGGAATTTTCTCAGAACTGCTGGCAGAAGTACCGGAGGCGGGAATGCATAGCATCTTCCGAACTTCCAGCTTTGGGACAGGGCATCCACCCCCCTTGCTCCTTCTCCCCTGTTCAGGGAGAAGAAACAGGGGGTCTTTGCATTTTCTCTTGAGGCGAAGAGGTCCACCTCCAGAGTTCCCCATCTCTTGTTCAAGAGATGAAAGACCTCCTGGTTGAGGGTCCACTCGCCCTCCCTCAGCTGCCTTCGACTGAGGAAGTCTGCTGTCACGTTTCTTTCCCCCCTCAGAAAGACCGCTGAAAGGGAGAGGGTGTCGATCTCGGCCCAGCCCAGAATCTCTGCTGCCAGGGCCGACAAACTCTTGCTTCTCGTGCCGCCCTGCTTGTTTAAGTAAGCTACTGCCGATGAATTGTCCGACCTCACCTGAATGTGGTGCCCCTGGAGTTCTTCCTGAAAGAACCTGAGGGCTAGGCCCACTGCCCTCAGCTCCTTCCAATTGGAAGATCTTTTCAGATCCTGGAGACCCCGGGTACCCTGCGCTGGAAGGGATCCCAGGTGTGCTCCCCAGCCCTTGCCGTTTGCGTCTGTGGTTACCACCCGAGACACCGGGATAATCCACAAACGTCCTTGGGCTACGTTGGTGGCCTTCCTCCACCCCCAGAGGGATCTTTTTACCTGAAGTGGTACCTGAACCAAGGAGTCTAGGGCTTCTAGGCTGTGATCCCAGACCCTTAGTAGGAAGGCCTGCAGTGGGCGAAAGTGAAGACCTGCCCACTGCACGGCTGGGAGGGCAGATGTCAACAGACCTAGCGTTGACATCAGGGACCTTAGTGACACCTGTTGATTGTTTTGGAGGGAAGCCACTGCTCTGTCCAACTTCTTGACTTTCTCTACCGGGAGGAACACTCTTGAGAGAGTAGAATCCAGCAGGTACCCCAGGTAAGTGATCCGTTGTGATGGATTTAAACTGGACTTTTCTAGGTTCAGCAACCACCCTAGGTCCGTTAGAACCTTCTTGGTCACTTCCAGGTCCCTGGATAGCTGCTCTGGTAAAGCTGCGAAAAGAAGCAGGTCGTCCAGATAAGCTATGATGGATACTCCCTGAAGCCGCAGAAACGCTATGGGTTCTGCCAGGATCTTGGTAAAAATCCGGGGCGAGGAGGATAGCCCGAATGGCAGAGCCTGGAACTGGAGGTGTACAATCGTTCCCTCTAGGTCCACGGCCAATCGCAGATATTTCTGAGAACTCTCTGTGATCGGAACGTGCAAGTATGCGTCTCTGAGGTCCAGAGATACCATGAAACAATTGAGGGGAAGGAGGGCTCTGACTGTGTAAATCGATTCCATGCGGAACTTCCTGTATGAAATGGATCTGTTCAGAGGTTTTAGGTTTAGGATTAACCTGTATTTCCCTGAGGGCTTTTTTACCACAAAGATATGTGAATAAAATCCCCTTCCTTCCTCTGCCCTTGGAACTCTGAGGATGACACTCTGATCCTCTAGCTCCCTTAGAGCTCCCAACAAGGCTTCGGATTTCTCCTTGTCCCTGGGTAGATGGGTGACTAGGTATCTCTGGGGGGGAGGCGATGAAAATTCCAGTCGGTATCCCCCTCTTATGACCGCCAGGATAAACTGGTTTGGGGAAATGGGTTTTTAGGGGGCTGGACAGGAGGGTGAAAAATCGCTCCACCTCTGCCTCTGCCCTTGGGGGTCCAACCCCTCTTTTGGCCTGCCGGCTTGGCCCCTTTCTGTTTTTGCGGACGAAACCCCCTTCCTGCCTGTACTGGGACTTTTCTTTTAGGAGGAAAGGCCTTCTTTTTGTCCGCCGTGCGGTCTAGTACTGCTTCAAGGCCTGGGCCAAAAAGCAGGTCACCTGTGAAGGGAATACCACACAACTTAGACTTAGAGGCGCTGTCGCCAGTCCAAGTCTTGAGCCAGAGGGCCCTTCTGGCCGAGTTAGCCAGAGCAGCCGATCTGGCTGACATGCGGACTGACTCCGCTGAGGCATCCGCTATATAAGCGACCCCTTGCAGGATAGTAGGGAAGGAAGCTAAAATAGTTTCCTTATCCGTACCAGCTTTAATGTGCTCCTGAATCTTAGAGAGCCAATGTTCCAGATTGCGGGCCATTACCGTGACGGCAAGTTCTGGTTTAAGATTCCCGATAGTAGAGTCCCAACATTTCTTTAATAGGGAATCCATTCTTTTGTCCATAACATCGGACAAAAACCCCCATGTCCTCAAACGCTAAATCCGTGTTTCTGGACACTTGGGAGAAGGCGGCGTCTAATTTGGGGCTTTTGTTCCAAACAGACGAAGGATCCTCTGAGAAGGGGAATCTCCTCTTTAGGGATCTGGAAAAAAAGGGTTTCCTTTCAGGATCCTGCCACTCCTTCTTAATGGTCTCTACCAATATTTCATGTACTGGGAAGACCCTTTTCTCTTGCTCCTCCAGACCTCTGTACATTCGATCATGGAGGGTAAGAGGTTTCTTGTCGGTTTGGATACCAAGGGTTGTGTAAACTGCCCCTAAGAGGTCCTCTACCTCATCCAGCGACAATTTGTACCTAGAGGGCTTCCTGGACTCCCCGTCCTGGTCCTCTCCATCTGACCCCTCTTGAGAATCAGAGGTGGCACTATCCGGAAGAACCGGTTCCTCTTGGGAAGGGCCTGCGGAAACGTCTGCCATAACTGCTGCAATGGGTATGACAGGAGCAGGACCCTGAGCCTGTGGCTGGGTTGTAACCTGGGTGGGGACAGCCAGAGGCTGTAACCTCTCAAACAGAGATTTAAATGAGGAGAAGGTGGATGACAGCTCTTTAACAGAGGCTGCAAGTCCTGACTCCTGTTCTAACTCATTTTCTCTGACTAAGGATTGAATGCAATCCCTACACAGGACCTTAGTCCATGATTCTGGAAGGACATCCCTACAGGAGGCACACTTCCTCTTTGAGCTATGCCTTCCACCCGTTTTTTCAATGGCCTTCTGAAACACAGAAAAGGGCAGAAAACAACAGTTTTAAAAAATCATAAATTTGGTTACAACCCTGGGAGTGCACCTAGCCCCCTATAAACCCTGGGACTAAGGACTCCCCCTCCCCTGGCCACACAGGGGGCTTGCCTCCCCATGCATTGAACCCTACATGGAGAGGCAAGCCTAAGCTAGAGAGCGCCCCTCCCCAGGGTACTCTTACCTTAGGCTCGCTGGAGGTAGCGTCAGTTGTCAGGGCTGGCTCTGGAGATGCTGCCGACATGACCGCAGGTGGCTGCTTGCTGAGAGCTTCTCTTCGCCTGTGTGAGATCCGACTCCCTCCAGCGTCCGCCCGGACCTCCTATCAGCACCGCGACCCGGAACCGGAAGTCGCGGTTCAAAGGGGAGACATCCGCTCTACGCCGGAAATGACGTCACCCGCCGTCCAGCCCGCTTCAAAAAATTTTGCGGCCTGTAGTACAGGGCGAGCCTTGATGTCTCCCTCGCTGCGCCCCACTGGATGGGATAGGGGTCCCCCGCAACCAGCAGCCGCGCTCGGCGTGGATGGGGTGGCTAATGGTGGGCCTGCACCGCACCAGGATTCACCTGAAAAGCCTCTGCTTCCTTTAAGGTAAAAAGAATGGCCTCAGTCCTCTGCCTGAATTGGCCTAGGTTCCCATGCACAGTGTCTCCCCACCGGAGGAAACACTAATACTGAGGTCTGGCAGGGAGAGAGAAATTTATGGGCTGGCGCAGTGTTTCCTAGAGGAAGAGGAGGAGTATCTCTCAATTGTGGGCTGTCCTGAAAGACGGGAAGGGAAATTATGCTTGCAAACCAAGGTTTTACTAAAATGTAATGAAGGTCACCACCGTTTACGACCTTCCATCCCAGTCACGACAGCTTATCGACATTCCAACCAACAGGACCCGATCCATAAGAATTCCCCCCAGACACGAGACACACAGCTCTGTGCTTCTGGTTTCAAATGTAATGATACTTTAATGGTTTCTTCTCAGCTTTTTATACAGTACCAGGCATTAAAGCAACAATGAGATCTCCACCCCCTAATCACACACTAAGGCTAATTACTAAACATTCCTTAATTAACAGCATAACAATAAAACCCCATCACACACTGAGTTCCCTAGACAGACGTTCCGTCTCCGCATACAGCTTGACACCTATTCACACCTCTGAGCATCACTAGGCTGTAGACAGTGTTATTACACATAAACAGTATTTAGCATGCATAATTAGAGTTCTGGGAGCAGACCTGGGTTAACACATTTACACAAGGACAATGGAATGTCTTCCAGGCGCTGACTCAATTAGCATGTCACTAGTCAGGGCTAATCATAGAATGAGTCACTATTGACTGGTTGGGCCAACATCTTGCAGTATCTCAAAATCCTGCAATACGAACTATCAGTGATGTCCTATCTCATGTAATACATGAATTATGATTCATTTGCCACCCCATGCCCAAAAGGCACAGGGTGGACTCAGACCCAAGAGCTATCAGTGATGCTGACACAGGAGTATCCCCCATCCTCACAAAGTCTCTGGGTGTCCCGGGTCATTCTGAGATATATATATATTATATATATATATATATATATATATATATATATATATATATATATATATATATATATATATAAAAATTATATTTATAAAGGAACACTTTGGAACTCCTGGGATATTGATCTGGTCAGTTAAGTAGCAGAGGGGGAGGGGTGTATAAAGAGGGGGGGTGTTCATTTAAATAAACAGCAAAGCAGCTGAAACTGATTAACAGGTGCACTAGGATGGGCAACAATGAGACAACCTTCAAAACAGGATTGGATTTTCAGGTGGAGGTGTTTTCCCCCTTACTCATCTGACTGTTTTTCACTAGTTTTGCATTTGGCTAGGGTCAGTGTCACTACTGGTAGCACAAGGCAATACTTGGACCCTATAAAGGTTGCACAGGCAGTCCAACTCCTCCAGGATGGCACATCAATACATATCATTGCCAGAAGGTTTGCCGTGTCTCCTAGCACAGTCTCAAAAGCAAGGAGGAGATTCCAGGAGACAGGCAGTTACTTTAGGAGAGCTGGACAGAGCCATAGAAGGTCCTTAACCCATCAGCAGGGCCAGTATCTGCTCCTTTGTGCAAGGAGGAACAGGATGAGCACTGCCAGAGCCCTACAAAATGACCTCCAGCAGGCCACTGGTGTGAATGTCTGACCAAACAATGGGGGTGGCATGAGGGCCGACGTCCTCTAGTGCTCTGTGCTCACTGGCAGACACTGTGGAGCTTGATTGGCATTTTCCATTGAACATCAGAATTGACAGATCAGCCACTGGTGCCCAATGCTTTTCACAGATGAGAGCAGGTCACCCATCCCAGGATTGGATGGGTGATCTGTCTATCAAAGTGCCCGGACAAGGGGGAGGGGCTGTATAGGAATGCGCGCGCCGGGGTACACAGCTATTGAATTGAAAGCCGTTATGTTCCCCGCACTCTGAACAACCAGGTGGCGGCAGGGACAGTGGCGACTCTCCTCTCCTTGCTCGCCCCCTCTGCTCCCAGGCAGCCCACACTCGCCAGCCCTCAAAATTTACTTGCAAAATGCGAGTGTAAATTTTGAGGGCTGTGTGTAATTTATTTATATTATATATATATATATATACACACACACACATATATATATACACACACATATACATATATACACACACACACACACACACACACACATACATATACACACACACACATACATATATATATACATACACACACACACACACACACGTTTGGGGGTTCCAAGTAATTTTTTATTTATTTTCTGCAAGAAAAAGGACGAATCCTGCACATGGGCTTCAAATGTCGTATTTCTGTTGTCAAGCCACTCCTGAGCAACAAAACGTCAGAAGCGTCTTACCTGGTCTGTTGCTCAGTGGTCCAAAGTCCTCTTTTCTGATGAGAGCAAAATTTTACATCTCATTTGGAAACCAAAGGACCCAGAGAGAGTATGGAGGAAGAATGGAGAGGGGCACACACGCTGCAAGATGCTTGAAATACAGTGTGAAGTTTCCACAGTCTGAACAATGTAGAAGAGCTGAAGGCCGCCATTGAAGCATACTGGTCTTCCACGACACCTCAGCAGTGCCACAGGCTGATGGCTTCCATGCCACGATGCATTGAGGCGGTAATTGCTGCAAAAGGGGCCCAAACCAAAAGTAGTAGATCCTACAAGTATGAACACTGATCTCTCTCCTCCTAGTCAGTCCCCTCCCCCTACAGTTAGAACACACCATGGGAACACAGTTAACCCCTTCATCTCCCCCTAGTGTTAACCCCTTCCCTGCCAGTGACATTTATACAGTAATCATTGCATTTTTATAGCACGATTGCTGTATAATAGTCACTGGTCCCAAAAAGTGTCTGATCTGTCTGCCGCAATAGAGAAAATAAATAAATAATTTTTTTGCAGATTACCGCCATTACTAGTAAAAAATAAAATAAAAAATGCCATAGATCTATCCCCTATTTTGTAGATGCTATAACTTTTGCGCAAACCAATGAATATACACTTATTGCGATTTTTTTTTACCAAATATCTGAATACAGATCGGCCTAAACTGAGGAAAAAAAATGTGTTGTAAAAAAATAAAATTGGGGATAAAGATAGTGGCCCGGATTCAGATAGCAGTTACGACGGCGTATCTCCGGATACGCCGTCGTAACTCTGAGTTGCGGGGTCGTATCTATGGGACTGATTCATAGAATCAGTTACGCATAGACTTCCCTAAGATCTGACCGGCGTAAGTCTCTTACACCGTCATATCTTAGGCTGCATATTTACGCTGGCCGCTAGGTGGCGCTTCCGTAGATTTACGGGAGGAATATGCAAATTGGGTAGATACGCCGATTCAGAAACGTACATTCGCCCGGCGCATTTTTTTTACGTGGTTTACATTAGGCTTTTTTCGGCGTAAAGTTACCCCTGCTATATGAGGGGTATCCTATGGTAAGTATGGACGTCGGGCCAGCGTCGAATTTTCCGTTGATTACGTTGTTTGCGCAAGTCATTCGCGAATAGGGCTGTACGTAAGTTACGTTCACGTCTAAAGCATTGACGATTTGCGGCGTAATTTCGAGCATGTACACTGGGATTCTTTCACGAATGGCGCATGCGCCGTTCGTAAAAAACATTAAATACACAATTAATTTAAATAAAACACGCCCACATCATCCACATTTGAATTAGGCGGGCTTACGCCGGACCACATACGCTACGCCGCCGTAACTTAGGGCGCAAGTTCTTTAGGAATACGGAACTTGCGCCCTAAGTTACGGCGGCGTAGCGTATCTGAGATACGTTGCGCCCGCCGATAGATACACCATTGCATCTGAATCCGGGCCAGTGTTTTTTTCGGAATTGGTGCTCTTTTTTGTTTATAGTGCAAAAATCAAAAACCGCAGAGATGATCAAATACCACCAAAAGAAAGCTGTGTGTGTGTGTGTGTGGGGGGGGGGGGGATCCAGGCTGGATGACACGTGATTTTCGGATCCAGCGTGGAATGCAAATGGTGCCGATCAAGCGGTAGCGCTACTCAGGTGCGGCCATAGGAAAGTCCCTGGCTTTGGCCTAGCTCCAGAACGGCGGCCATCTTGGTACACCCGACGGCGGCTGTCTCGTCAGAAAGTGACGTTTCGTCACCGCCATTTTGCTCCACCCCACACTCCTGCACAGTAATGTTAGTGAGAAGGGGGCAAGCAGACATCTTGTTACACCCAACGGAGTTTTAGATTTCACAGCTCTTTTCAACACAAAAAACTGAGCTTATGTGCTTAAATACAGTATATGTAAATCTGACGGACTGTTTACATGTTAAATTTTAAAAGCAGCAGTAAACCTTACATGCTTGCCAATGTGACAGAACACCTCCGATTTCCACATTTAGTTAAATGTGAAAATCAGAGCTGTTCTTTCACATTAGAAAGCATGCAAGGTCAGCAGGTTTGCTGCGGCTTTTAAAATTTAACATGTAAACAGTCCGTCAGATTTACATATACTTAACCGGATTCAAAAAGACTTACGGCGGCCTATCAGTAGATATGCCGTCGTAAGTCCGAATGCGCGCCGTCGTATATTTAAGCCAGGGCTCGACAAATCCCGGTCGCCAGGGCGACTATAAATAGGGTCCTGGCTACTTGGCTTGGAAGGGACCTGGCTTTTTTGTGAGCTGGTGCCATCTGGTGGTGAGCCGTTGGTATTACAAGTTAAGCATTACAAGTTAAACAGGAATTCTAATGTAATTTTTCACTATTGTTCACTATTTTCACTGCCATCTTCTTCCCTCTAATTAGAACCCCCAAACATTATATATATATATTTTTTACTCTAACACCCTAGAGAATAAAATGGCGATCGTTGCAACACTGTCTGTCACGCCGTATTTGCGCACCGGTCTTACAAGCGCACTTTTTTGGGGAAAAATTACACTTTTTTTAATTAAAAAATAAGACAACAGTAAAGTTATCCCCATTTTTTTTAATATTATGAAAGATAATGTTACGCCGAGTAAATTTATACCCAACATGTCACGCTTCAAAATTGCATCCGCTCGTGGAATGCCGACAAACTTTTACCCTTTAAAATCTTCATAGGCGACTTTTAAAAAAAAATCTACAGGTTGCATGTTTTTAGTTACAGAGGAGATCTAAGGCTAGAATTATTGCTCTCGCTCTACCAATCGCGGCGATCCCTGACATGTGTGGTTTGAACACCGTTTACATATGCAGGCGCTGCTCACGTAAGTGTTCGCTTCTGCAAGCAAGCTCATCGGGACGGGGCGCGTTTTCTGGCTCCTAGATTCCAAGCAAATTTGTCAAACCCCGATTTAAGCGTATTCTGGAAACCTGGTACGCTTAAATTTGGCTAAGATACGACCAGCGTAAGTCTCCTACGCCGTCGTATCTTATGTGCATATTTACGCTGGCCGCTAGGGGCGTATACGTGGATTTACGCGTCGAATATGCAAATGACCTAGATACGCCGATTCACGAACGTACTTGCACCCGATACGCTGTTTACGTAAGGCGTTTTTACGGTGTAAAGATAAACCACCAAAAAGATGGCGCAGCTCATGCAAGGTATGGACGATGGAACAGCCGTCGTATTTTACGTCGTTTGCGTAAGCGTACGTGAATGGGGCTGTGCGTAGGTTACGTTCACGTCGAAAGCAATGAGTATTTGCGACATGATTCTGAGCATGCGCCGTACCAACAGCCCTCATTTACATGGGGTCACGGTTAATTTAAATGAAGCCCGCCCACTACATGCCTACTTTGAATAAGGCGGGGTTACGCCGGGCCATTTGCGCTACGCCGACCTAACTTAGGGAGCAAGTGCTTTGTGAATACAGTACTTGCCTCACTATGTTACGTTGGCGTAGTGCAAATGGGATGCGCTACGCCGGCATAAAGATACGCCGCCATACGTGAATCTGGCTAACTGTATTTAAGCACATAAGCTCCGTTTTGTGTTGAAAATAACTTTGGATAAAACTTTTTTGGAGAATCGTTAGAGAATCGTGATTCTCATTTTTCCCAGAATCGTGCAGCTCTAAATGGGTCAAAAGGCAGCCGGTGTGTGCAGGGTTTAAGACCTTTTAGGCTGAAATGCATAAGTGGGGCTCTGTACATGGTTATTAACATCAATAAAAGCTTTATATCTTTAAGATCCTGTCAAGTGCCAACTATTTTGAAAGATTAAATAGAATTATGCAATACCAATTAACTCATGTGGGTAAATTTAGTAAATCTTCCTCATAGTGTACTTTATGCATTTAAGATTCTAGCTCTCTAATTTTGCTTGCCAAGCATAGGGCATTTGTGAACACTTTAAACCAGGCATGTCCAAAGTCCGGAACGCAGGCCGCGATTGGCCCGCGTTCTGGTTTCGGATGGCCCGCCTTGTCATTTTGACATGTATGTTTTTTGTGGCCCCTAACGAATCCTCGAGCACCCAGGGCTACAAAAGAAATACATGCTGGCTGCCTTGGAGGAGGCGGGACGAGCGCCATGCATACAGGAGTGCTTCCTGTTTACACAGTGACCTGTGTAAAAAGGAAGTCATCACAGGAGGCAGGACTTTTGATTAAAGAAAGAGGCGGCTGATAAAACAGGTAAATTCTCCTGTATGTCTGTCGGCGCTCGTCCCGCCCCCTCCCTGTCTCCTCCAATGCTGCAGATGAATAAATCAGGCTGCAATGACGAGTCTGCATTCAGGGCAGGGGATGGGTTCTGCATTCAGGGCACTTGTGAGGCTGCAATGATGGCCAGTGACCCTTATTTTGATTCACAGTTCTTTGTTTAAAATGTAAGATTTTTTAAAGTGAAGGTGCGCGTTATACACCGATAAATACGGTATATCCAAATAATACGCCCAAGCTCATCTCTTAACCACACACAGCCACAAAGGCAAGGGAATTTTTGTTGTGCAGTGTATTAGTGCTCGAACGAACACACTTAGACCGAATTTTAATGGTTCACAGAATGTCAGGCAAAATGCTCGGCCCTCACGCATGTTCACTTCATCAAATCTGGCCCTCTTTGAAAAAAGTTTGGATACCCATGCTTTAAACCCACTAATGTTTCACTCTTGTCATAAAACATCTCTTCTACCATAAAAGACTCACTTCCATTAACCACTTCAGAGCCGCGCTATCGTCAAAAGACATCTACAGCGCGGACCTGAAGTGCCGAGTAGACGTCTTTGGACGTCCTGCTGTTTCTCGGCTCCCTGCGAGTCACCGCGAGCGCGCTTCAGGGAAAAACTGTGTTGGCCGTGTCCCTTGGACACAGCCAATCACAGATCGTGCTGAATGGCCAATCGCAGAGGTCATTCAGCACTCGATCTCACCGTCCAATGAGAGATGATCTCAAATGTAAACATACGAGATCTCCTCTCATCGCCGGCTTTCTCTCCTCACACACAGAGGAGAGGAGAGGAGAGGAGAGGAGAGGAGAGGAGAGGAGAGGAGAGGAGAGGAGAGGAGAGGAGAGGAGAGAGAGAGAGAGAGAGAGAGAGAGAGAGAGAGAGAGAGAGAGAGAGAGAGAGAGAGAGAGAGATCGATCTACGATTACAGTTAAAGTTAGTGTGTGGGAAAAAAAAAACAGTTAAAACAGTGCCCACAGTCCCTGCCAGTGCCACCTGCCAGTGCCATCAGCCAGTGCATTCTCATCAGTGTAACTTGCCCCTGCCATCAGTGCCACCTGCCCGTGCCACCTGCCATCAGTGCCACCTGCCATCTTTTATTAGCGTCACCATCAGTGTCATCACCAACGATGGCTAAAAGATCTTTTTCAGTCGAGGAGGCGTACGAAATTCTTGCGGCCGACGGGAGCAACGGGGAGCTCTTCGATTCGGATTCCTCCGCAAGGTCAGACACCGAATCTGACGTTAACTACGAGCCGATACATAGGAAGCATTGGAACGGAGGAGGAAGAGGAGGAAGAAGATGAAGAAGAAGAGGAAGGAGAGGAGGAAGGAGGAGGAGGAAGAGGAAGAGGAAGAGAGGAGGAAGAGAGGAGGAGGGTCCGCCCGCCAGACGAAGGCGTATTGCCAAGGAGGCAGTGCCATCCACCAGCACCGCTGTGCCATCCACCAGCACCGCTGTGCCATCCACCAGCACCGCTGTGCCATCCACCAGCACCGCTGTGCCATCCACCAGCACCGCTGTGCCATCCACCAGAACCGCAATACCTCGGCAAGCAAGGTCACGTACCAGTGGGGTGTCACCTCAGTCCCAAAGGGTTAGGTCCCATGCCAGCCTTCCCTATTCCCTTCAGAACCCCTTGTGGCTTCCTCCTAATTCAGGAGTAGCCAACATTCCCCCTTTCACTGCCCAGCCAGGAGTCCAGGTGGACACAGAAAATGTTGCCCCGATTGACTTTTTCAATTTAATTTTTACGGAGGACATGCTTGCCTCAATTGTCTCCCAGTGCAACCTTTACGCAGAACAATTCATATCCAGTAACCCAACGTCCTATTATGCCCGTCCCTTCCAGTGGAGAGCCCTAACAGTGGAAGAGTTTAAAACATTTTTGGGCCTCGTATTCTGTATGGGACTAAACCATAAAAAACATACGTTCATATTGGTCATCCCGCCCCATCTACCACATGCACATCTTTTCCTCAAAAATGCCCAGGTCCAGATATCAAATTATCATTAGATTCCTACACTACAATGACAATACCCAGTGCCCTCCCCGAAATGACCCAAATTTTGATAAACTTTATAAAATTCGGCCACTACTCAATTATTTTTCCGAAATTTTCCCCCAGTTGTTTACCCCAGACCAAAACATATGCGTGGATGAGTCCCTTATAAAATTTTCTGGCAGGCTGGGCATAAAACAATTTATTCCCACCAAAAGGGCCCGCTATGGGGTGAAGCTCTATAAATTGTGTGACCGAGCCACAGGCTATACGTATGCCTTCAATGTATATGAAGGAAAGGACAGCCAGCTACACCCCCCTAATTGCCCAGACTACGTAGGAACCAGCGGGAAAATTGTTTGGCAACTCCTAAACCCCTAAAAGGGGAGACGGAGAGTTTACGAAATGAGGAAGTTCTGGCTGTGAAGTGGAGGGACAAAAGGGATGTGTACGTGCTTTCTACCATCCACAACAATACATTTGTTGAGATCAGAAGGAGGAATGGGCGAATCCAAAAGCCAACATGTATCCACGAATACAATAAATTCATGGGGGGTGTCGACTACAACGACCAAATGCTCGAACCCTACCTTTCCACAAGAAGATCATACCAGTGGTATAAGAAAGTTTCAATTTATTTGTTTAATTTGGCCATGTACAACACTTATGTGACATATCGGAAATCCATTCCAAGACCCAAATCCTACCTTTACTACCAGGAGGAAATCACCACTGCCCTTTTATACCCCAGCAACCCACCAGCAAACATTCAATCCGATGTGGTTAGCCAACTCTATGAGCGCCACTTTCCAGATAAACTCCCTCCCAGACCAACAGGCCAAAAACGCCAAAAAAGATGCCGGGTGTGCTCCAGAGGAGGAGTGAGAAGAGACACCACTTTTTATTGTGCCGAATGCCCTTCCCAACCAGGCCTCTGCGTAGTTGGCTGTTTCCGCCGTTATCATTCCTCACTAAATTAGTCACTTCCTGCCATTTACCTTTACACCCCTTATGCCTCTGCTTGCTCTGTAACTGACCCTGGCTTGTTATTTGACCACGGTTATGCCTACCAATTCTGTTTATACCTCTGCCCGATCTGGAACTGACCCTGGACCGTTTGACCATTCTTTTTGCCTGCCTCTTGGACTGATCTTTTACCCTGCCAGTGGACTAGTGGGATTCATAGCACAGGGGTCTCACATATGTGAGGGGCTCCAGAATTGTTTTTCTGAATGAAGAAAACAATTGTTTTTGTTTTCTCATCCTAGATTAGGGTCTGGTGAGGCTTCAAAGAGATTTGGGTGGGAGAAGCCTCTACCCCTGTCCCCATTCTGTCCTGAACGAGGTCATACTTCTGCCTGCTGCCTGTAGGACCTATGCCCTCATGCCTTTGCCTGTCGCATGAACTGAACACACCACATGGACCTGCCTACTACCAGGACCAATATTTTGGCACTGCTGACATTCTCTGCCTGCACTGACCCTGGACTGTATATGGACAGTATCCCTGCCTGTTGCCTGGACAATTGTGTTTGCTTTTGCAGACCAAGTCCCTGCCTGCTGCCTGGACCAGTGCTATCGTCCTGTGGAAAACTGCACTACTAAAACCACAGGTACATTTTTTGTTTACCCATTGCTTGGCATAATGTATTTTGGGGTGTAATTCTTTGCATGTGCATGCTATGTGTCCCTAGAACACCTATTGGTGTTCCTTGCATGTTGGGCCTCTGTATGTGGCCAGGCTGTGAAAAAGTCCCACATATGTGGTATTGCCATACTCAGGAGGAGTAGCAGAATGTATTTTGGGGTGTCATTTTTGCTATGTACATGCTATGTGTTGGCAATATCTTATAAATGGACAACTTTGCGTAAAAAAAAAATTGCGTTTTCATTTTTTTTCACATTTTCCAAAAACATCTGGAAAAAAATAAATCGTTCAAAAGACTCATTATGCCTCATAGATTATACGTTGGGGTGTTAGCTTTCCAAAATGGGGTCACTTTGTGGGCATTTCCATTGTCCAGGTGCTCCAGGGCCTTCAAAAGTGTAATAGGTAGTCAACAAGTTAGATGTGTAATTTATGCTCCTAGAACACCTGATGGTGCTCCCTGCATATTGGGCCTCTGTATGTGGCCAAGCTGTGAAAAATTCCCACACATGTGGTATCGCCATACTCAGGAGGAGTAGCAGAATGTATTTTCAGGTGTCATTTGTGGTATACACATGTCATGTGAGAGAAATAACCTATTACAATGACAATTTTGTGAGGGGGGAAAAAAATAAAATAAAATAAATATTCATTTGCAAAGAATTGTGGGAAAAAATTACAACATCAAAAACCTCATCATGCATCTTACTAAATACCTTGTAATGTCTACTTTCTAAAAAGGGGTCATTTGGGGGGTATTTGTACTTTCCTGGCTTGTTAGGGTCTCAAGAATTGATAGGCCACCGGTATAAAAGAGGAGTGATAATTTTTTTTATGATTTGCACCATAGCTTGTAGACTCTCTAACTTTCACAAACAGCAAAGAAAATCCACTAATTTGGGTTATTTTTACCAAAGATATGTAGAGATGTAGCAGTATAAATTGTGGCCAAAATTTATGAAGAAAAATTAATCATTTGCTAAATTTTAATCGCATAAACTAAGAAAATTCGTATTTTTTTCTAAATTTTCCATCTTTTTTCATTTATAGCGCAAAAAATAAAGTCCAGAGGTGATCAAATACCACCAAAAGAAAGCTCTGTTGGTATGAAAAAAAGGACAAAAAATTAATTTGGGTACAATGTTGTATGACTGAGTAATTGACATTCAAAGTGTGAGAGCGCTGAAAGCTGAAAATTGGTCCGGGAACGAAGGGGGTTTAAGTGCCCAGTAAGCAAGTGGTTAAAAAAGGTGCACATACTGTAGATTGTAATCCAACGAAAATGAGATTGGTGTTCAAAAAATAAATAAATAAAACAAATCCACACCAAGAACATATTTATGCTTTTGACGCTCTAAACTTGTGCGATACTAACCTCAGGCCATTGAAGAGCTGTTTGGACTTATCAAGCAAGTAGCAGAAATCAGTGACAGTTTTTCTCTCCACCTGAGGGATGTCCTCATCGTTAGCAACTGACATTGCTCAGATTTATATTGCACTTTACCCTGAAAGAAATACAATTTCACAATCAGTTTTTTTTTACTACGATACTCAAAACACAAATCTTTAAAACCAGTTGCGGATTGCCTACCACAGATTTACTGCGGCAGGGCGGCCGCTCTGCACCAGATCACGTACCTAGGGAACACAGTTAACCCTTTGATCGTCCGATTTTAGCCCCTTCCCTGCTATTGTCATTAATACAGCGACAGTGTATATTTAACACTGATTACGGCATTAATGTCACTGGTGCCCATGAAGTGTCAAAAGCATCAGTAAGTAGGGTGAGTGTCAAATTTAATCGCTGCATCGCGATTTGGGTGTCCCCAATGCGGCACTGATGCATGCGATGTCCGCAGTCTCTGACCATCTCCTGTACCATGTCCGCAGTCTCTGACCATCTCCTGTACCATGTCCGCAGTCTCTGACCATCTCCTTTAACTACTAGCCGACCGTCATTCTGGTCTTTGGGCAGCAATATGGTCCGGGGGTTAAGTGGTTAAGTTGTCTTCTGTGTTTAGACTTTGCTACATGCAGGAAGTATTACTGTGTTTTTTTTTTTTTTTTTTAGTACTTACATTTTTTTTCGATGAAAGCCATGCGCACTTGCACTGGAATCGTGATGCATCGCCGAATCTAATTGAATCGTTGGCATGATAATCTTAATCGAATCGTGAGGCCAGTGAAGACGCGCACCCCTATGAGTAAGGTGTCAAATTTGTCAGCCACAATATTGCAGTCCCGCTATAAGTTGCTGATCGGCACCATTACTACTAAAAATATAACAGTTTGTAGCTATTATTACTTTTGCACAAACCCATCACTATACATGTATTGTGATTTTTTTTTGGCCTAAATTGATGAAGAAATGTAATTTTTTTTTTTATTTTATTGGCAAGATTTTATAACAAAGTAAAAAAAAAAAAAAAAAAAAAATAGGATTTTTTGTACTCACCGTAAAATCCCTTTCTCTGACGTCCATGGATGGACACAGCACCCACCCCTCCTTTTTTTTAGGTTTGTACTGCTTGTTACGAACTGAGGCTGCATACTGCAGGGAGGAGGGTTATGTCTGAAGGGACCGCCCCCTGGGCGGGGCTGTTCAACTGTTAATGTAACATGTATTTAATTATCTAACAGAGTTGAACAGTCCCGCCCAGGGGGCGGTCCCTCCAGACATAACCCTCCTCCCTGCAGTATGCAGCCTCAGTTCGTAACAAGCAGTACAAACCTAAAAAATAAAAAAAAGGAGGGGTGGGTGCTGTGTCAGTCCATGGACGTCAGAGAAAAGGATTTTACGGCGAGTACAAAAAAATCCTATTTTCTTAGTCCATGGACGGACACAGCTCCTTAAATCTTGACAAGCAGTGTCAAAAAGGAGGGGTGGGAACAGTATCCGTAAAACCAATTTTAACTTCACCCCAAAATAAGCAGAGCTTCTCAACAGAGGAGGTGCAACAGTAAACAGCTGCCTGCAAAACCTAGCATCCGAAAGAAGCATCAGAAGATGCACTCACAGCAACCATGTAAAATCTGGAAAAAGTGTGATCGGACGACCAAGTCACCGCCCCGCACACCTGTGACGCATAATGGTCGGAAAACCCAGAAAGCACCAATTGCCATAGTCGAAAGTGCAGTTACCGGAAAAAAGGACGCCCGGCCCCTAAGAGCATAGGTCTGTATGACAGCCTGCCTGATCCACCGAGAAATGGTGGTCAACAAGATCGCCAGGCCCTTTTGTGGACTAGACACCGACACAAAAGGAGTGTCAGATCTCCGAAATGGTACACCAGCAAAGCGCATACCACGTCTAAAAGTAGGAAACACAACCTCCTTAGGATGCGCCGGCCGAGGACAAAAGGATGGAAGAACAAAGTCATCATTCAGGGGAAAGGCCGAAACCACCTTCAGAAACACCACCACGTAATCCTAATGAAGGATCAAGCATGGCGACTTGCAAGGCAAGACCGTCAACTCAGAAACCCTTCTGACAGAAGTAATGGCCACTAAAAATGCCACCTTCCGAGTGTCAAGAGAAGAATCTCTCTGATGTTTCCAAAAAGGAAGGTTCCTGAAGAACCGAGAGCACCAGAGTACAAACTCATGGGGGAACTGGTGAACCAAGAGGGGGAAGTATATGACAAACCCCTAGCACAAAAAGGTACCCACCAGGGAATGGGCCGCAAAAGGCCACTGAGAAAAAACAAGGCCAAGGCTGAAAACTGCCCCCAAAGGGTGCTTAAGGCAATTTTTAGATCCATTCGAATCTGTAAGAAACAGCAAGACTCTGGACACCAAGTATGTCTGTGGACGTCACCCCATCTCTTCGCACAAAGAGACACAAGCCTTCTAGGTGCGATGGTAAATCCTCCTGGAAGGAGACTACCTTGCTTTCAGCATGGGTGAGATGACCGAGGCGGATAAACCCCGGTCTCTTAAAGTCTGGCTTCCAACAGCCATGTACCACAGAAGGAAGTATGGGACCTTGAGACAGAAGGTCCTCCCGCCCTGGCAACTGCCAGGGTAGATCCTTCACCAGGCGCCCGAGATCGGTGTACCAAGGACGCCAAGGCCAATCTGAAGTGATTAGAACCATTGGGATCCCCTCAGCTGCTCCACAGAGTGGAGGCCAAGGAAGCAACTACAATGGAGGAAAGACAAAGTAGCCTATACAGACCCCACAGGGCCACAAACGCGTCCGACGTGTCCGTACAGGGATCACTAGACCTGGCCACGAACTTGACACCTTGTGGTCGAGACGAGCGGCCAGGAGATTCATGCCCTGTGAAGTATCGCCTCCTGCAAGGGAGCTGAAACACCTCCAAGTACAGAGACCAGTCGCCATGGTCCAGCATCTGGCGACTCCGGTAGTCCACCTGCCAGTATACCTGATGGTAGACCGAAGCCACGGCCGTGGCGTTGCCCGGCTGAATCCAGATCGGGCGACCCTTCAACCTCCTCGACCATGAGGAGAGGCATAGCCTGATCACCCAAAGTACTAGGACATTGATCGGTAGACAGGAGTCCAGTGACCCTGGGCCGACTGAACCCACCAGGCAATCCCCTCAACCCGTGAGGCTGGCGACTGTCATAATCACCGTCCACTGAACGGGAAGAAACTACTTCCCGGACCAAAGAGTCGGGGATCCCAGCCACCAATTCAGAGAGACTGAGTAGGTGGCTCACCAGATCTGATGATCCAGAGACAAAAGAGATTTGTACCACTTGGACAGGATCTCCCACAAGAACACACAAGTGTGGAACTGGGCATACAGTACCGCCTCGAAGGAGGCTACCAACAGGCCCAGGACTCGCATGCAAAATGGAGAAATTACCGATTGCATGAAGCCAACACCCTCACTGTAGACTGAAGAGTCTGCAATTTCTCCATAGGAAGAAAAACCTTCACCACGAGGAGTCCGCATCAACCCTAGGTACTCCAAAGACTGAGACGGAACCAGGACCGACTTCAAAATGTTTAACACCCATCCGAATTTCAGGGTGGGTCCACAATGGCTATAGACACATCCTCCATGAATTCTGAGCCAGAAGCTGCTCTCAGAAAAAGGGCGTCCAAGCAGCCCTTGATGGCAAAGCCTCGCTGTCCCAGCAAAGCTAGGATAAGTGCGAGCACCCTGGTGAAAACTCTTGGTGCTGACGCTAGATCAAAAGGAAGGGACACAAACTGACAGTGGACCTCCCGAATCGCGAAGCACAGAATCTGTGACTTGCGCAAAATGGGGCATGTATGTAGGGCCGAAACAACTAATCGAATAATCGACAACTAATCGATTATGAAATTAATCGATTACAATTTTCATAAACGATTAATCGGCCAGTAACATAATGGGGTTAAAACAACTAAAATTAGCCCTTTATAGTACAAAAAAGCAAATCGCTACTGTAAATATTACTTTCACTGTCCCACAGTAAAAAAATGAAACCCTTACAGTAGCGATTTTTTGCTCTTTTTGTGCTTATTTTTGTTTTTTTAACCCCATTATGTTACTAAACATCTCAGGCCTGGGTTCACACCTTTGTTTTTTGGTGCTTTTTGCAGAAACACACTACAGTTCATTTACATGTTTTCCTATGGGACACGTTCACATCCATGATTTTTTTTCAGCTGCTGCGTATTTGGAAAGGGCAAGGACTTTTTACCGCAAAACGGTGCCATTTAGTTTTTTTTGGTTTAATATACTTCAATGGAGAAGGTGCAGAAAAGCATGCAAGTGTTTTTTGCAGCAATTTGTGTTTTGTAATCTGCCCAACAACAAATTGGCCCAAAAAAATTTAAATGTGTTTTTTTTTTTTATTAAGGCTATTATCTGATGGGACGTACTAAACTGCATATTGGAATGATGGGATGATTGGATTATTGGCTGCAATACTGAGAACTCTCACTAGATGTCAGTGCACTAATATATATATATATATATATATATATATTTCCTGTGCAAAATTACATCCTGCTTTTTCCCCCCCCGAGCAAGGTAATTTTGCCCTTTATTTGAGATGGCGCCTCCACGTAGAAAAAAAAAAAAGAAAAAACAATTTCAATCTCTGAGATGGAGATAATGCTGGCGGCACTCACTCGCCATACTGCTGTGCTGTATGGTGCCCAGTGGAAGAATACCACCACAGCCCAAAGGAGGGCAATCTTTGATGCCATCACTTTAGACGTGAATGCGCTGGGCAATGAGGAGAGGACCTGGGACGAAATACAGAAAAAGTTAAACGACATGCGGCGTCGGGTCCGGGACAAAATGGTCTTAATACGCAAGCATACCAGGGGCACAGGAGGAGGACCAGCCTGCCCTTTACGTTTAAATGCGGAGGAGGAGGTGATTGCCCAAAATTTCGCGCTGGAGCAGGTGAAGGGAGTCCCAGGTTATGATTCCACTGTTGGGGACTTGGGGACAGGTAAGTGTGTTTTATCTCATATTTGCTGTGTATCAAGGGAGGGGGTAGAAGTGAACATATGAGGGGGGTAGAAGGGAACATGTAACAAGTGTGTTTTTTCTCATATTTGCTGTGTATCATGGGAGGGGGTAGAAGGGAACATGTGAGGGGGTAGAAGGGAACATGTGACAAGTGTGTGGCTCCAGCAACATGTGTTTTTTTGTGTCATCCACAGATGTTGAGGATGAAGCTGGGCCGTCGTCGGCTGCAGGGCGACCCACGCCATCCCCACATCATCATGGGGTCCAGTCAACCCCCATGCAAGTCCTTGGTATGTTGGTGGAGGAGGAGAGCGCCCATAGTCCATCTATGGAGGAGGAAGTGGTGGAGGAGTCGATTGACCTCCACCAGGAGGCCTCTTTATACCTCCAGGAGGATCCCACCATCCCTGACCTCCCCACCACCCCCCCCCGACCATAACGTCATCCCCCTCCAGGGCAAGCCCCTCCAGTGTCCCTCCCACCATTGTCTCACCATTGTCGCCCCCTCCAGTGTCCCTACCACCAGTGTGACCCCCTCCCCTTCTTCTCCCTCAGTACGGGCCCCAGCCTCTCCTCCCACTAAGGCTCTTTCCAAAACGAGGGGTGTACCCTCCAGCCTCCGAGAAGGGCTGCAGGAACAGGCCCGGCAGACCCGCCATATAGGGGCCATGGTGGGTGATTTGAGGCGGGTGGCGGACAGCCTGGCATCCTCCTCTGTGCAGCAGGCCCTCACCCTGCATGCCGACCGGGGGAAAAGAGACAGAGAGCCTGCAGGAAGTCAGCGCGAACTGTGGAGCCATGGTCACCTGCATGGTAAAGCAGCAGGGCGCCACCGCTTTGCTCACAGCGGAGGTGAGCAGGTTGGCAGGTGCGGTGGAGGCCAACACTGATGCTGTGCGGGAGGAGGGACGAAACCGGCGGCAACAAAGGAACACTACCACCCGGCAGCTGCGGATGTTGGCACAAACCAACATTGTGCTCACCCGCCTGGCCAACGCCATGGAGGGCAGGCAGGCACCACCTGCCAGGAGTGAGGAAGTAGGGGATGCTGCTCCTCCCCCCTCCATCCCCACCCCATGCTCCATCCCCACCCCAGGCTCCACTACGCCGACTGAGGAGCCAGAGCCGGGGCACCCTTGGCACAAGGATGTCGAAAAAAAAAAAAATTCCTGTCCCTTTTATTTATTTTTTTACATATCCCTTGGTGCTCAGATAAGGAGCTTTTTCTATTTAGTTTGATTATGCTCATATGATTTTTTTTGGGGGGGGATATTTATTTTTTTCTCAGATTATGAGCTTTTATATTTTTTAGTTATGCTCAAAGTTTGAGTTTTTATTTTATTTTGTAGTCCCTACACACGGTGAGGAGTGTATACTACAGTGTGACTGGTGTGTGAATGGGGGGGGGGGGTGTCACTCCTGCTGGAAAAGGGGTGTCACCCTCTGCCATGTGAAAGGTGTATGAATGGACAGCAACATAATTGGAGCCTTGACGCGGCGTTGCTGCTCCCTAATACCATGGGGTATCCTTGGGTCCAATCCAATTTTGGGTGCATGTGGGGTGTGTGTGCTAGGGAACACAGTGGTGTGCCCGCGTGCATTCTACTTGTGACATGATTAATGTGTGTTTAACGTGAAAAGAGACGTTCCACGAGACCACTCCTGACTGCTCTTCCCTCAGTAGACCGGGTAGAGTTTCTTGGGGGGGGGGGGGATTGTGTGGTTGGGGGGGTCAGGTCACCACGTAGGTCAATCTGCAGGCCCTTTCTCTCTGCAAAGTTGTGCAGAATGCAACATGCACAGATGATCTGGCACACAAAGTTTGGGGAATACAACAGGGTACCCCCAGACTTATCCAGGCATCTGAAACGTGACTTCAGGATGCCAAATGTGCGCTCCACCACTGCACGGGTACGTGCGTGTGCTTCGTTATATCTTTCCTCTCCTGGGGTTTGGGGGTTCCGGAATGGGGTCATTAGATGAGGTCCCAGTGCATATGCCGCGTCACCTGGAAGGGAAAAGACAGGAAGATGTTAGTCATGCATGTGCCCCTCGTGAGGTCTGCATCATGGGGGGGGGGGGGCAGTCATACCTGACACCCATGTCACTCACCAACCAGCCAGCTGTCCCCATACATGTTCTGTTCAAATTCTGTTGGGATGCTGCTCTGACGGAATATGAAGCGGTCATGGCAGGACCCAGGGGGGTTTGGCACGTACGTGCCATATGAGGCCATGGGCATCCACTATTACCTGGACATTGATGGAATGCCAATGCTTCCGATTACAGTATGTGCTCGGTCTCACGGGGGGGGCTGTAGTGCCACATGGGTGCAATCAATGGCGCCGATGGTGCATGGGAATCTTGCAATTTGATAGAAATCTGTCACTGCCCTCTGCCGCAGGTCCTCCTGGGTGGGTTTGATGAATTGATTCGCCATGCGTCTCAGGATTGCAGGAATAACCTGGTGAACACATCTGCTCATGGAGGATTGTGACATCCCAGCCACCATTCCACCTGTGCGCTGAAAAGAGCCAGTGGCCAGGAAATGCCTGGCTGGTGATGTCATCATGCAGGATTGTGGCTAATTCCAGGATGACTTCAGGGCTGAATCTAAACATGCGATACACCTCCGAATCCCCCATGGCAAAGATGTTCCTGCGCACTCGGTATATCCTCTCCTGTGCCCTCCTACGAGTCGGTTCACTCAGTAGTATTGCTAGAACCATAGCTGCCCCTGGCATGTTGGCACACAGATGTGAGGTCCAGAAAGTGTGGGTGCTCTGCTTGCTCAGCTCGTCCGTAACGGTGCTGCTGTAGTGGCTCTCCGGCTGACCTGTGGACATCTGTTGCCAAGTTGCCCCTGCTTTTATGAGGAGAAATTTTGCCCTGGCCAAACAGCTTGCGCGCTTGGTGTGCAAACTGCGCCTCACACGCGCAGGTTTTTGAATCAGCGTTCGTTCCTCATTTGCATATTTGTTGAGGAAAAACAATGAGAGCGCAAGTTGCACCCTGCGCAAAAATGCACATTACATGCGCCGCGGCAGAGAAACTGCGTCCGTGGAAAAATGCCTAATTTCAGGCTTAGCTTGTTTTCTGGGTCATCTGCATATTTGCCTGGGCGCAAATCAGTACTTGCGCGGCGCATATCGCGATTGCGCACGCGCAAGTCGTACCTGAATATGTTATTTCTCAAAATATGTTATTCATTCCTGCCGTGATTGATACAATGTTGAAGCAGTTGCTAATGTTTAACTGTTCACTTGCTGTTTTTTTAACAGGATCATAGTAAATTATACTGAATTAATGGAAAAATTAAATTTGACCTGTTTTTGATGGAAATATGGGTAGAATTATTATGTTAACTCCTGACAATTAACATATTTAACCCATTACCGATATGAATATGCATATAATTATTAAGGGGATTATGGTGGAATATTGTTCTAAATATACATAGGAATATATTAAACCCATTTCTGATAATAAGCATATAATTATTTTTCTACAAGGGGATTATGGGTGGAATAATGGTTATAAAAATATACATAGGAATATTTTAAATCCATTTCTGATAATATGCATCTAATTATATTGATTGGTTTGCGCAAATGTTATAGCGTACAATTTTTTTTACAGCGAATAGTGCTATAAAAATGCACCGATTACTGTGAAATGACACTGGCAGAGAAGGGTTTAATCACTAGGTGGCGCTGAATTGGTTAAGTGTGTCCTAGGGAGTGATTCTAACTGCTAGGGGGCATGGCTACGAGTGACACGTCACTGATAGCTGCTCCCGATGAGAGGGAACAGACAATCAGTGACAATGCAAAATGAAGGGGAATACTTGGACAGCCGCACTCCAACAAATATTTGTTTCTTTTATTGTAAAGGTAAAAATCACAAGATACATGCCACAGCAAAACCAGGTACAAGTTGACGCATTGCACATTAAAACTTAGGGCTTTATCATAGCTAACCAGCTTTTTTACACTTGCCTGTCCCTGTTCTGCAGCTCTGTGACCCAATTGTGGGACACCGGCTGACATATACGTTACTTTGCCTAGCCGTGCCATTCTGCCGACGTACTGTATATGTACAGGAGTTGGTCGGGAACCAGTTAAAATGTGGCAACCATATGCTCTAATTGTGCACTGTTCAAAATATAGTTTAAATTAAAAAGGTCAAATATGATGTGGGTTGTGTAACCATAATATTGCACCCATAATCCCCATGTAGAAAAAAATATATGATAACCATATTCTTATCAGAAACCGGTTATATAAGAGAAATAATATGTGTAACCATATTATTTCACTGATAATTCTCTCATAATTTACATGTATAAAATATTTCCACCCATATTTTTATGGGAAGCAGGTCAAATGTGTGCCTTCCCATGTGCAACCAGATTGCACCCATAATCCCCATGTAAAAAATAAATATACCCATACTCTTATCAAAAACATGTTAAATATGTTTCTTGTCGGGGGCGTGGTGTTGGCATGGAAGAGTGAGGATGCATCTTCCCTGAGCTCCTGACCCGCACAGCATTACCTCTCATTTCAACTTCTGTACTGTGCCCAGACAGCCAGGGAGGAGGTGCCGCAGATTTTTTAAGAATCTCCCCATTTTAAGTACTGCACCACGTTACATTGTTGCAGTAGCCGCTTTGAGCTTGGTGACCCTCCTCGGAGGTGATCTTAAGCTCTCCTAGACTGCCTGTCACAGGTCCCCCAGTCTCGACCGCCCCATGGGAAACCCTCAGGGGGCCTTTGTTTTGGGACTTTTTTATCTGGCGTGTGTGGAGGTCACGAGGACTCACTGGGCAATGTCACATGAAGAGGGACACCGTGAGCCATTGGACTCGGCCAGACCTACCGCCAGGGACATCGGATGGAACACTGTCTAGGTGCTAATCTGAGGGCCCCTCGCCCAATGGTTCCCCACTTGCCCTGCGGGTTTGACACGACACGGGTGTGAATAATGGCTTACTCGGGTCACTTTTTTTTACATTTCAGGCGTTATTGACTTGCCGGGGGGGGTCCAGGGGGTCTCTGGGGAGCGACCCTGAGTGCATGCTTAACCAATGGGCACAATCCGGACTGTGGTGCCACTGGCGCTCACTTTAGCACCGACTCCTCAGGGGCCTCCCCTTCCCATATGTTATAATGTTCGCTTTCTGGTTCTTGCATGTTTGCCAAAGTCTGATAATATTTTGTACCATGTGCCCTATGGGTGGGGTGTTCTCAGTTGCATCTGGCCCCAGGTTATTACTTAGGTGACTTCCATCTTTTTTTGTTTTTCCAGGTGTGGCTGGACATGCTCCATCTTTTCAAATGTGCCCCTTCTAGGGGCCCAGGGGAGGTTCCTGCCTAGGGCCCCTTTATCTAATGGTCCTTGACTGGGCAGAGGAGCCACGGCTCACTCTCCCTGGGCCTTGACTCTCTGGGAGCGAGCGGTCTCTCAGTCTGAAGGTTATTGCAATAATGTATCTTTGTTGACTTTGCATTGATTGATTTGGTTATTCTTTTACATAGAAGCTTAACATTGCAGTACGGCACTCACCAGGTCCACCTTTAGCGGGGGCTGGTGGGGGATCCAGCGCCTCAGATGCTGAACCTCTAAAGTGCCTTACCTCATCCCCCACTAGGCCTTATCTGCCCTACTTGGCAGAAGTTCTACTTTGGAGATTTCGTTTTCTCCTATCTTTTCTACATCTCTTCCACCCTTCCCTTCCCATACTAGCCCGTCCATCTCTCTTAATCCTTCCTTCATGCTCTTCTCCGTCATTCCCAGCACTTAATCTAAACTCCCCCTGCCACCACTCACCCCAGGCTCTGGTGAGACTCGACGGTCTGACCCCGCCCCTCTTAAAATGTCATTGAAATTTGTATCCTGGAACTTGAAGGCCCTAAAAGCTCCTGAGAAATGTTACAGTTGTCTGTCTGAAATATGAAGGCAAAGACCTCAAGTAGTGTTCTTACAGGAAACTAATTTCCATGCATACAAGATCCCAAAACTATACAACAAACATTTTCCAACAGCATATCACAGTGTGTCACCCTCAACAAAATCAAAGGGAACGTGTATCCTCCTGGCCAAGACGGTACCCTGGCATCTGATAGACCTCCATACCGACCAAGAGGGTAATACCTTCATTCACCTTGGAAAAACTGTACCTGCTGAATGTGGACCAGCTTTCAGTACTTGAAACTTGCCTCTCCGCCTTGGCTTCCTTTGCAGAGGGAACAATGGTTGTAGGGGGGAGACCTTAATCTTGCCATCGATCCCCGCAAAGACTCAACGACAGGCTCCTCAGCTTTATCCCTGAGATCTATTTTCTGATTAAGGGAACTGTTACACTCTCACAGGTTAATTGATATTTGGGATATCCTTCATCCACAGAAGAGAGACTATACCTTTTTTCTCGCTGGTTCACGGCTCGTACTCTAGGATAGGTTTTTTTCTAGTCTCTCGCGCCACGATCCCACCTGTCTCTAGTGCCAAGGTTGGACATATCACTCTCTGACCATGCTCCAATCATCGTTATAGCCTCACTACGCCTGACAGATAGTTCAGCCACGTGGCTGCTAAACAAATCCCTCATACAGGACCCCGAGGTTAAAGCAGACATCTTGTGGGAATTGGAACTCTTTTTTGGGAGTAACAAAGACTCAGTCCCTAACCCTCTTTCTATTTGGTCTGCACATAAGTGCTATATCAGAGGAATGTTTATTAAAACATGGTCACAGGCTTAAGGTGGCCAGAGCAAAAACATTTTCTGGGCTGCTTGCCAAACTCCATGACTCGAAAAAACGCCATAAAAAACTCACCCAGATAGGGTCCTGGAAGCAGAAGTTACTAGTGTTCCGGAGCAAATAAAGGAACACTTCTTCCAATCTAAGAACAAGTTTCTGAAGGGTCGTAGAACATTTTTACGAATATGGTGACAAATGCAGCAGAACGTTTGCAAATGCCATTTGGACACAACGCTACTTATCACATTCCTGCCATATCCATCCTTGCAGGAATTAGAGCCCACGACTCCAGAGACAGCCGAGTCCTTCCGTGCTTTCTATGAGGCTCTCTATAATCTGCATCCCCGCCCTTCGGTGGCCCCCCCCCAGAACAGAGTGCAGTCAATAGATGCCTGTCTTGCCTTTTTTCAATGCTAAGGGGTTGCTTTCGCAACCTATAACCACAGAGGAACTCACAAGCGCTCTAGCTGGGTCCCCAAAGGGGAAAACACCCAGCCCAGACGGTTTTACAATTTACTACTATAAAACCATTCAAGCACAATTAGCAACTCATTTTGTCACCGCCTTCAATGCAACACTAGTCGACCATACCATGCCACCGGAACTTTTGCAAGCAAATATGACTGTCATCCCCAAGCCTGAGAAGGATACGCTCCTGTGTGCGAGTTAAGGGCCTATTTTCCTGCTTAATTGTGACCTGAAGCTGTTCATAAAAAGATTAGGCTCTGTCATCCAACGTATAATCCCCCTAGATCAGATTTATACGCAACAGAGAAGCACAGGATAACACAATAAGGACGATGGATGTGGTGGCATTGGGTCAAACGTCTTAACACCCCTTTCATCCTGTTGTCCACAGACGCCGAAAAGGCATTTGACAGGGTGAGCTGGACTTTCCTTCTGGCAACCATGTGATGCTTTTGGGATGCCGTCCTCCGTTATTTCATTATTATCTGCCATCTATTCAACCCCTACTGCAACAGTTAGAGTAAACTGAGTCACTTCCAGATCATTTGTTATAAGTAACGGCACGAGACAGGGGTGACCACTTTTCACGCTCCTCTTTATACTCTGCCTAGAACACTTACTGCAACACATTAGGCCTAATCCGGACATTAGAGGGCTTGAAACCAGCACGTACCATGACAAAATGCTTATGCTGCTTATGCGGACGATCTACTCTTTTACATCTAAGAACCGCATACCTCTCCCTCGGTCCTCTTATCTTCAATACGCCACTATGGTGATCTTTCGGATTTTAAAATCAATTTACAGAAGTCGGAAGCACTCAACATCTCTCTCACTCCCAGTTCTCATACTTGCCTAAAGCCTCGTACACACGATCGGATATCTGATGGAATCTAGTCTGATGGATTTTTTCATGGGATATCCGATGAAGCCGACTTTCATCAGTCTTGCCTGCACACCATCAGTCAAAAAGACCGTGCCAAAACGCAGTGACATAAAATACTATGACGTGCTGAAAAAAATGAAGTTCAATGCTTCCGAGCATGCGCCGACTTGATTCTGAGCATACGTGAATTTTTGACCAATGGACTTCGATAGACGATCATTTTTTTATCCATAGGAAAAATGTAAAACATGTTCTATTTTTTTTTTTAACCGATGGAAAACAAACCGATGGGGACCACACACGATTGGTTTGTCTGATGAAAACAGTCCATCGGTCTGTTTTCATCGGACAAACCGATCGTGTGTACAGGGTTTCAGTGGCAACTTTCCCTTCTGATGGGCTCCCCAAGCTATTCAATACCTGGACACTAAATTCCCTTCTAACCAACTCAACTTCCAGCCACTTCTTTTCCTCAGACTTAGACAGATGGAAGAACTTGGCAGTTTCCTTGTTTGGCCAAGGCTGCTTTACCTCTTACAAACGCTGCCAGTTTGGATTCCGCAGAGCTTCTTTCGCAAGATATGGACAATTTTCATCAACTATGTTTGGCAGGGCAAGCCCTCGTGGATTAAGAGATTGCTACTACAGCGGCCAAAATACAGGGGTTGTGTTGGCCTCCCCGACCCAGCCCTTGACTGCACAGCAGTCCACTAGAACAGAATGATAGACTGGTGCAGACATGCAACCCATAAACTATGGGTCCACCTGGAACAGGTACGGACAGTTTTTCTTCTCCATTAACGTCAGCCGGACTTCATTCGAAGTATTTTTGACAAGTCCTTCTAGCTCCAACCTGACCAGAACTTGGTTAGAGGCTCTTTTTTTCTTGGCCCCTCTGAATGGACTGACCACTCAGGCCTTTATCCTATCCTTAACTCCTCCATTTTGGGCAGGTGGAAGATTTCTCAACTCTCAAACTTCTTCCAATCCCTTCCTGACAAACTTTGTTTCTGTAGACAGCCTACTTCCTTTGAAGATTTGTGCCTGGAAAGAGGAACCTATACGTAAATCCCTTTCCTACTCTTACAACATCCTACTTGCCCACACATCTCAACATGACCCCCGTTTTTGAGGAAATGGGAGAGAGATCTTAACACCACGTTTACTGAGGATCAAAAGAATCTTATCCTCTTCTTTGCACATAAGTCATCCCTGTGTAGCAAATCCCAGGAGATCAGGTAAAAGATTGATGAGCTGGTACAGGACCCCATCAGTATTGGCATCAATTTTCCCAGGTCATAGTTCTCCGTTTTGGAGATGTGGCACACAGACTGGCACATTACTTCACATTTTCTGGGAATGTTCGGGGCTGTCCCTTGCAGATCATCCACAAGATTACTGATTATTGATGTCTCCCTCCAGGATAACCCTGCAGCAATACTCCCAAATCTGACTCCCATGTCCTATAAACGATATCGCAAATCCCTATTGAATGCAGCAAGGGCATGTGTTCCCAGTATATGGAAGCAGCAATACCCACCAGTGGTGTCACAGTGGTTTGCGATATACAGCGGATGGAACATCTTACAGCTGCCTTTGGCCCCGTACACACCATAGAATCCATCCGCAGATAAATCCCAGCAAATGGGTTTCTGCGGATAGATCCTATGGTGTGTACACGACAGCGGATCTTTTTCCGCGGATAAATCTCCCCTGGGATGGATTCCAGCAGATCGGATATTTGCTGACATGCACAACAAATCCATCTGCTGGAATCCATCCCAACGGATGGATCCGCTGGTCTGTACAGACTCACCGAATCCATCCGTCCGAAGGGATCCCCCGCATGCGCCGTAATGAATTGACGCATGCGTGGAATTCCTTATATGACAGCGTCGCGCACGTCATAATCGCGGCGACACGTCATCGCCAGAGGATTTCGGCGCGGATTTCAATGCGAAGGTGTGTACACGCCATCGCATAGAAATCTGCTGAAGTCCTCAAGAGGAATTATCCGCGGAAACGGTCCGCTGGACCGTATCCGCGGATAAATTCTCTCGTGTGTATGGGGCCTTAGGGGAAAGGGAGGAGAAACACAACACTCGATGGACACATTGGGAACTGTTCCAATTCTCGGACGAATATAAGTTCTACATTTGAGTAACTCGTCTCAGGAAAATTTGATACCTAGGGCCGTCGACCTCGCCAGAGCTTCTCACCCCCCCCTCCACTCTCATTTCCCCTCTACTGTTCCCCCTTTACCCTTCTATTCCCCACCAACACCATTGGTGTCGACCACTCCTTCCTTTTCCCCCCCCCTTTACAGATAAAATTCCCTCGGTTTGCATAATCCTTTGGTACTGTTCCTGGGAAACCAGGGCCGAGAGCCACACCCTACAAGAGGCACACTGTTTAGGCATAGTCCGCTAAATTACAATGGCTCAGTACCTGCCAATAGGGATTAAGTTTGCTTTACCCATTAGGTTATCTTACTTTTTCTCTATCAATCTCATTTAATGGTATACATATGTCCTATATGTAGCGCCCCCTTACTTTCAGTATGGGCACTACGCTAAAGTTAGTGGGGAATAGGAGATTTATTTTGCTCCCATTCACAATTTGTTAAATTGCAGGGCTGCTGTCATTTCAGAACTGTCTTGTCGGTCAGTCTGCGTTTCAGGGGTGCGTTTCCACCTCTGGGTGGCAGTTGGCGCTAGAGGGGTTCTGGCAGAGCCACTTTTGCCCAGCAGCCAATTAGAGGAGTTTTTCCCCTCGCTGGGCGTGCTGGGGAAGGGTATATCTGGGGCAGACGCCATTGATTCTGAGTCCTTTTTCGCGGGGTCCGAGTTCCAGGTGCGGCATCCACCTTCAGGGTGCGCGCATCCATGGACCCCGCCACCATGGCCTACCTGGCCAGAGTTGCGCACCATGCGCAGCTCCATCCTGATGCTGATAGGGGCCCCAGCGACTTGCTGGGTCCCAGCCTTTGCTGAGAGGATCCTAAGCTGAGAGCTGTGCGGTGGGGAATCGGCTCAGGGAGAACCCGGATAGAGGTTGTCCAGGAGGCCTGAACGAACCATCGGGGATCGGGTCACCACGATACTGACAGGTACATTGCAGCTGTCAACCGGTGACCTTAACTGAATTTACTGGGAGGATTCGCTCATTCCAATCATTACACCTTAAATCGCTAGGCCTGAGGCAGAGGTCCAGAGTCAGGCCTGTGGCAGAGGTCTGTTCCTCTCAGCAATTTGCAAGTGACACTTCGGCTGCCAGGCTTGTGGCAGAAGTCTGTCCGGGGGAACTTTACCCACTCTGGCTAGAGTGGCGACCAACTGATCTCATTATTACTGAGAGCGGGACTGCTCTTTTCATATCCAAGGCCTGATACTAAAGTTGTTCCTATGCTTCATCAACCTTTGCCATCTTGTTTTATGTTGATGTTGGCCATGTTGGGCCTTGGAATAAAGCATTGAAGAAAACCCAACTGATGACTGGACATTCGCTCATTGCCTCAACTCACTAGTATCACCCCTAGACACCCTGCAAGGTAACTTAATACGCCGATCCCACAAACAACCAGCGGCTCCTGCGGGGGTAGTGCTACATATAAAACTAACCATCTTCCTGGTTTGGAGGTTCCCCCCATTATTCAGGTTGAAATGAAGGATGTGCTGTTGTGGAGTCTTTAAACCACAGTCTCCTGCTCTCTTATAACACTGTAAAGGAACCTTACCGATTGTCTCATTAATGTACATAGATCTTTTTGACAAGTTATAACATTCTAAGATGTTGGTTGACATTTGTGATGCCATACTATTTAGTACAATTTGCTTATCTTAAATAAAGATAAAAAAAAAAAAAAAAAAAAAAAAAAAAAAACAAGTGTCTTGTCAAGTGTAACCCCCGATATTCCACCCATAATCCCAATCCCAAAACAATTATACACCTAGGGGTAGATCCACAAAGAAAGTACGCCGGCGTACGCCTATTGATACGCCGGCGTAATTTCAAAATTCCTGCGTCGTATCTTTGTTTTGAATCCTCAAAACAAGATACGACGGCATCTGGGTTAGATCCGACAGGCGTACGTCTTCGTACGCCTTCGGATCTTAGATGCAATTTTTCGGTAGGTGGCGTTCCCGTCGTAATCCGCGTTGAGTATGCAAATTAGCCATTTCCGACGATCCACGAACGTACGAGCGGCCGTCGCATTTTTTTACGTTGTTTTTGTTCGGCTTTTTCCGCGTATAGTTAAAGCTGCTATCTGGTGGCGTACTCAATGTTAAGTATGGCCGTCGTTCCCGCGTATAATTTTGAAAATTTTACGTCGTTTGCGCAAGTCGTCCGTGAATGGGGCTGGACGCCATTTACGTTCACGTCGAAAACAATGACGTCCTTGCGACGTCATTTGGAGCAATGCACCCTGGGAGTCGACGGAAGGGGCATGTGCAGTTCATTAGGCACGGGGACGCGCTTCATTTAAATGAAACACGCCCCCTACCCGCCCAATTTGAATTCAGCGCCCTTACGCCGCGAGAGATACACTACGCCGCCGTAACTTACTTTTCTTTGAATCCTGAAAGAATTTGCGCAGTAAGTTACAGCGGTGTAGCGTATCTCACATACGCTGCGCCCACGCAGATGTATGTGGATCTGCCCCATAATCTTTTCAGAAACAGGTTGACAATATTGTTTGTTGAATTTAAAAGGATGTCTAAAGGTTTGTTTAAAAAAAATAAAATAATAACCACACATGTCATACTTACCTCCTATATGCAGTTAGTCTTGCAAAGAGTGGTCCCAATCCTCCTCTTTTTGGGTCCTTCAGTGGTGCTCCTGGCTCCCACTCATCTTGAGGGACCCATTGGAGAAGCGCTCTCCTCTTGGGACACTCGTGCAGGTGCGCTCCCGTGTCCTGCTGCTGCGTCCATTGTCACAGACGGGAGGACTCGACAACGTCCCCTGGCGTCATTAGATTTGATTAACAGCGGGAGCCAATGGCTGCACTGCTATCAATCTATCCAATCATAACCTGTCGCTGGAAAGACCAGGTCCAGGTAAGTAAAAGAGGGGCTATGGGGGGCAGCTGCATCACACATGGGTTTTCACCTTAAAGCGGATGTGCCACTAAAAAAATATATTAAAAGCCAGCAGCTACAAATACTGCAGCTGCTGACTTTTAATATAAGGACACTTACCTGTCCTGGAGTCCAGCGCCGATCGCAGCAGATGACGAGCGATCGCTCGTCACCCTGCTGCTCCCCCCTCCATCCACGGTGAGGGAACCAGGAAGTGAAGCGCTCCGGCTTCACTGCCCGGTTCCCTACGGCGCATGCGCGAGTCGCGCTGCGCCCGCCGATTGGCTCCCGCTGTGTGCTGGGAGCCGAGTGTTCCCAGCATACAACGGGGGACGGACGGGAAGCGGAGGGGGGGGAGGGTGCCGATCAGCGGGACTCCACTTTAGAGTGGAGATCCGCTTTAATGCATAGAATGCAAACCTTAAGGGTTTACAACCCCTTTAAGCCTGAGATTTCCCTCCATAATCCACACATATACACTATATATATATATATATATATATATATATATATATATATATATATATATATATATATATATATATATATATATATATATATATATATATACACACAAGTATATGTACCCATATTCTTATCAAAGTCCGGTCAAATTTTTTTTTTGTAGGAAAGTTCAATTTCTATCACCCGACAGGCAAGCATTTTTATGTTTACAGTTAGCCTGCTGTGGGCAAGCAGCAAGGTTTAGAGCCAAAGGTCGACTCTCTTGTAAAAGCAATCCAAGAAGCTAACCACTTGATCTCTTTTACAAGCAGCAGGAGGGGACGTGCATCCCCTCCCGTTGCCTTTCACGGGTGGTCCTGATAATCGACCATCCAGCGCTTCCAAAGGCTGATCTCTATGATATGGGAAACATGAAGCGATTAACATACATTACTTCCGATTTCCCCGGGGGCCCATTTTAAAAATGGAAAGCACTTGATCACACAAATTTTGGTGGGATCAAATACTGTCAAGGGCAGTGGAGAGTTCTGGGGTCTGCAAAAAGAGTATTTGTCACTGCCTATGATTGTCAAATGGTATGTTTACATTCTTTGTGACAGCAATAAGAGTAAAAAAAAAAAAAAAAAAAATTGAAATTAAATTTAAAGTGACAGTGTAAAAGAAAAAAACAAATAATGAATAACATTTTTAAAGCACTCCAATCCTGCATGCTCATGAGCAAAGGCAAATACATGCATCAGCGCTGCACACACACAAGGAACTATTAACTCACACATCTGAGGTATCACTATGAACGTCAAATCATGGACGGTAATTCAAGCACCGGACATCCTATGTAAACCTAAAGTGGTAACCTGTAAAGGCATTTAAAGTGCTCCGTATGGCTAAACAAGATTTATGCCGTTTGTTGCCATTGCAAAAAATTATTATATGCATAATCATATCAGAAATAGGTTTAATATATTCCTATGTATATTAATAAACCATATTCCACCCATAATCCCCTTGTAGAAAAATAATTGTATGCATATTCATATCAGAAATGGATTTAAGAGGGAGGATCAGAAGTTAAGCAAGAGTCACAGACTTCCGTTTCCGGGGGAGTGTCAGGAACATGGGAGGAGTGAGTCTTTGCCGAGAAGGAGAGCTTAGCTGAAACCGCGGTGTACCCAAACAGGAGAACGGCAATCAGACCCCACAAGCACTTCCAGTGTCCTGGATTGGAAAAACGGCTCATTCAGAGCTGATGTCGCAGCGGGGAAAGAGCTCCAGTAGAAATACGAGGGGGATGCACGCGCCCAGTCATTCATATATTACACGATATATGACAGTGACTAAGGGCGAAATACAACAGGCAGATGCCGGCGCTGACAGAGCCCTGAGGAGGGAATCGCTTAGAGAGCTCATCTCCGGCTGCAGCAGTGACTCTACGCCTACAACCCCAATCCTAAAGGTGGCCAATGAGAATACAGAGCGGACCGGACTGTTGAAGGTACACGCCCCCGTATCCCCAGCAGCGAAGCCAACAACAGTAGAGGCGTGGGAACGGACGGGAGACCTGGAGCGAACCTCACAGGGGGAGCTGACAGTCTGCATAGCAGACTCATACGAGCGGGACACAGATCCTCTACAGACGCCATCAGAGGTACTATCATTTGCTGACATAACACCAGGCGTGATGGAGCCGACTGAGGGTCCCTTACAGGTCCCAGGAGGAGTCATACATGAAGCCAGAGGAACCTCATCGGTGACAGAGGAAGGAAGCCAGGTATATAAAGGACACACATAGGAACTCACAAGAACTAACCCCAGACATTAGACAACTTAGTATACTTATACAAGCTCTCCCAACCAAAGAAGATATTCAGAAAATGTTAATGAATATAACTAGTATATTAAGGGATGAAATCAAATAAGTGCGCACAAAAGTGGTGGAAGGAGAACAAAAACTGTGTGGGCTGGAGAATCGGCAGGGTTTGTCTGACTCTAGACTGAGGGCTCTGGAGATAAAGATGGAGAACCAACAGCAACATATGGTCAGGTTGCAACTATATGCAGAAGAGGCAGATAATAGGAGCAGGAGGAATAATGTACGTATCAAGGGGGTGCCTGAGAATTTTGATGGACCGGCCTTAAGAAAGGTGGCTACGTCTATCTTCAACAAAATCTTAAAAAATCCTTCAGACACACCGCTTGAACTGGACAGAGTACACAAGGTCCCTACATACAGGAACCCAGATCAGACAAATCCACGCGATGTGTTATGCAGAATACATTATTACAGAATTAAAGAGGAGATACTTAGAGCTGCGTGGAAAGAGGGAGTAGTGGTCTGGGAGGGAGCTGACATACAAATATTCCCTGACCTGTGCTGGCAGACTAAAACCCGGCGCCGACTTTCAAAACCCCTACTGGACTACTTACACGGGAAAGGAGCCACATACCGTTGGGGGTTTCCGCTAGCTGTCATTGTGAAGAGAGAAGGAAGGAGCTTTAACCTGAGAGATTCTTCACAGTTACCAACACGTTTTGAATTTCTGGGAGCAGAGCCAATAGAGGTTCCTAATTGGCTAGACTTACCGGGGGGAACTGATAGAGGTCCTCATTAAGCAGTTGAGAAGAGGAGTTGACGGATGGATAGAGAATTGGAATAGACTCAGGGGTTTAAACAGTTTTAAACTGTAGCAAACCAGTAGAAGATACCCCAGCATACTTTAGAGAAGAGGGATAATTTTTTTGTGATGGAAACACCCCATCCTCTTTTTTATCCCTCTTATTTTTTTCTCTCCTCGTTTTTTTGGAGAGAGGGATCTTAGGGTCCCTGGCTAGGGGAATTAAGGACCACCCTGTTGATTATGTATACTTGCCCCCAAATATTTGAGGACATGCAAAAAGGTATTATAAGAAGGTGGCAAATATGGATTCTTCTGGTTCTCTAGGACATTTTGCTATTTTTTTCTTTGTGTTCTTTGTATTTTTTTGTGAGTTGATGTAAGCTGATGTAAAATTCAGAAGAATGGAATATGAGGTATCATAGAATTAAATAACTAGGCCCTGCCAGGATACTCCGGCGGGGAGGGGGGAACCGGAGGGAGGGAGGGCCGTGGCTGCTGGGATATCCACACCTGTCCAGGGTTGACCCTGAAGTCGAGGAGGTATAATGGGCCCACAGGAACAACCTTCCCTATATAGGGGAATCATCTTTTTTTTATTATTCCTTTTTTTTTTTTTTGTGTGTTGGGACGATTTGGTAGTGGTTGGGGTAGGGGTTTGCTAAGTGGGGGAAGGAAGGAGGGGGAAGGTAATTGTGGGAGTGGGGGTCCACCTTTTTTTGGGGGGGTTTTATCCATTGTTATAAGAATAAGAATATAATACACTTAGACACGTCAACACACATCTTTATTAGAGCTAGCACATAATTAAAAAAAAACAAAAAAAACACACAACGTAAACACAAATAAACAAAATGCGGTTACATATTAATATATAGATTGATTTAAGACACAAGACACGTAATGAGGAACACTTATGAGCATAACTAGATTTTAGAGGAAGTACGGGGAGGGATATCCCTCAATTTTATTTTATTTTATTTATTCTTTATTTTTGTTGGGTGTGGCAATCAAAATTTGGGTAGGGGAGATAGGGAAGGGAGGAATGGGACCCAACATACCTAGAGGCAGGGGGGGGGGGGGGATACTCAGGGATGGGAATTAGATAGAAGTTACTATAATGAGAGAGGGGGGATATACTATGTAAATACTATGTTATAAAATCCAATAAAACCAAATAAAGTAGGAAGGTAGAATGGTTTAGTAAAAGAGATAGGGACGGTAGGGGGGAAAGGTGCGTAGGGGTAGAGGAAAGGAGAGGACTACCCTATGCCACGGGTACTTATGGTAGATTGGCAGATTGAAAGCCGTTCTTTTTCAGGGTTTTTTTGTGTTTTGTGTCCCAGGCTACTCATATGTGGGTGGGTGGGCTATTAAAACATTGAAATGTTTAGATGTATAGATGACTAGAGGTGGGGGCTGATCCCTCGCTCCGCCCGGCACCCGCCCTTTTTTTTCTTCTTTTGGATTGGGGGGGCTGGGCGAGATGCGGGGGCCCCCCCCCCCCCCAAGATGGCTGGGGTGGAATTAGTGAAAATTTAAAACTGACGGGGTACACCGGGGTTAATAGCAAGGCAAGACTCTCCAAAGTGCTTCTACACCTACCCCCAACAGAGCGCCTCTCCTCCTAGTGGAGGGAAGTCGGAGACGCTCAAAACCCTTTTTTTTCCCCACAAGCAGGTGGTACCACAACCAAGATTGGTGGGGACCACTGCGGGGAGACGTAGGAATACTCAGGGACGTGGACGGTGAACTAGTCCCTGAGATACAAGGGTTTTTTTTTGGTTTTTTTGTGGCCGCTCTCTTTTTCATCTCGTCCGCCTTGGCCATCCTCCGGCACCAGAGGGTAGCCTACGGGTAATACCCACATAGGAAGAATCACAGGGAGTGGGAAGAAGCCAAAAGGATAGGGTGGAAGATGAATAGAATAAATATAACCACCTTTAATGTTAAGGGGTTAAATATGCCAGAAAAGAGATCTAAAATATTAATGGAAATGGGAAGACTCAAACCACAAATTATCTTTATACAAGAGACGCACTTTAGAAAAGATAAAATCCCTAAATTAAATAATCAAAGATTCCCAGTGGTGTATCATGGGGCCTCCCAGACATCTAAGGCAAATTGAGTAGCAATCCTACTGTCTAAAAGGCTAACTTGGAAGGAGAATAAGGTAATAACTGACGACGAAGGTCGCTTTCTCCTGTTGAAGGGAATGTTGAATGGACAAAAGGTTACCCTAGTAAATGTCTACCTCCCAAACGAGGATCCAGTTTCTGCCTTGGATAGGTATGCAGATTTAGTAAATCAGAATAAAGAAGGGGCTCTGATTATGGGAGGAGACTTGAATATGGTATTAGAACCCAGTTTGGACTCCTCCAAGGGAACCTATTATATATCCAATATAAAATTGAGAAGAGCAAGGAAAATTTTACAGGAATTACAGTTAATAGATAGCTGGGAGGACTTTACATGCGCAGGAGAGGGACTACAGTTTTTACTCGTCAAAATATAAATCATATACAAGAATTGACTATATATTTATGGACCAGAACATATTGCTGAACCTAAGAGAAGCATCAATGGGCTCATTTACAATACCGGACCATGCCCCAGTAAATTGCTCTATAGAATGGGGGGGAAATAGGCCCGAGAGAACGGAACTGGAAGATTAACGAAACATTAGTGAAAGACCCAGAGTACGAGAGTAAGATAGATCAGGAAATAGAACTCTTTTTTCTAGACAATGAGTCTGATGGTACATCACCCCTATGTAGATGGGAAGCACATAAGTGCTACATGAGAGGAATCCTCATCTCATTAGGAGCCCATCGTAAACGTACCCTGAATCCAAAGCTAGATAGCCTGCTTGGGGAGATCCGTATACTAGAGCAGGGTTTCTCAACTCCAGTCCTCAAGGCGCCCCAACAGGTCATGTTTTCAGGCTTCCCATTATTTTGCATCAGTGATTTGATCAGTTTCACTGCCTTCGTAATTACCACAGCTGTTTCAACTGAGGGAAATCCTGAAAACATGACCTGTTGGTGCGCCTTGAGGACTGGAGTTGAGAAACACTGTACTAGAGAATGAACATAAAAAACTGAAAAGAGCACATATTGAAGAGAGGCTAATGGGCCTACGAGATATCCATTAATAGCAGATTCAGTTTAAGGCAAAGGCCAAATTAAGTCTATGCCGGAAGGCATATTACGAATACGGGAACAAACCAAGCAGGATGCTGGCTAACGCATTGAGAGACGAGAGCGAAAAATCGTATAGAAAAAATAAAAACTCAAGGAGACAATCTAGTTAGCTCGTCGCAGTTAATAGCAAAAGCTTTTAGAGATAACTATGGCAAACTGTATCAGTTGGAGAGGCAATCAACTGAGGGGGAGAGTCAGAGTAGGGAAGAACGAATAAAGGAATATATAAATGGCCTCAGGAATGCCCAAGATACCGGATGAAAGTATCGGGAACTTAGAAGAATCTATCACAGCGGAGGAACTGTTAGAAGCGATCAAAACAATGAAACCAGGAAAGGCCCCGGGACAAGATGGGTATACCCTAATGTATTCTAAAACTTTTTATGAAAAATTGGCCCCAAAATTTTTGACAACATTTAATTCATTAAGAGAAGGGCAGCCGATGCGTAAGGAAACACTATGTGCACACATAACAGTGATACCCAAAGAGGGGAAAGATCCCACGCAGTGCACAAGTTATCGCCCAATCTCTCTGCTGAATGTAGATCTGAAGATTTTTTCGAAAGTACTTGCGAATAGATTAATCACTCATATCCCCTCCTTAATACACCCAGATCAGGTGGGGTTTACACCCAGTAGAGGGGAGAGAAAACACACAAAGAGTACTAAGCACTGTCTATTTAGCTCAAGTACATCAGAAGCCATTAGTACTTGTATCAACTGACGCAGAGAAAGCTTTTGATAGAGTTGATTGGGGATTCCTGAGAGCCATTCTACAATCAATAGGTTTAGGGGAAGGGATGCAAAAAAGGATCACAAGCCTGTATGCAGGTCCGACGGCAAGGGTAAAGGTAAACAACGTGATGTCTGATCCTTTTCCAATAAGGAACGGAACGAGGCAGGGGTGCCCACTATCTCCGATTATTTTTACTCTGGCCCTCGAACCGTTCCTGAGAACTATTCGGGCAAACACAGATATTAGAGGTATTCAGATAAAAGGAGATGAATACAAGGTTACTGCATTTGCAGATGACTTATTGTTTTCAATAACGACTCCAGGATTATCTCTACCAGCATCGTTGAAGGAGATAAGGAAATATGGGGACCTGTCCAACTTTAAGGTGAACTATAATAAGTCTGAAGCAATGGGGGTGGAGATAAATGCCGGCATACAACAGCAATTGGCGGCAAATTTCCCCTTTAGGTGGACAGGCTCCCATATTTGCTACCTGGGAACAAAAATACCGAAAAATCTAAACAGGACCTTTGAATTGAACTTTATACCACTGGTTAGACAGATTAAAGCAGACTTCCAACGATGGGACAGGGAGATCTTTACATGGTTTGGGAGAATCAATATCATTAAAATGAACATAATGCCAAGACTGATTTATTTATTCCAGACCCTACCTGTAAAGATCCCCCTGGGCTTTTTGAGAGAATTGAGATCGAGATTTGTTAAATTTATCTGGGCAGGAAAACCAGCGAGGATAAGGAGAGATGTTTTGATTTTGCTGAAAGAAAGGGGAGGAGTGAGCCTCCCAGACCCAATGAGTTACCATGATGCATCCCATTTGGCTCGGATTGTAGAGTGGTGCCTTCATCAGAAGGAAAAACCATGGATACAAATAGAACAGAAAATAACGAATATACCATTAGAAGGTATGGCATGGATCTTGGATTCGGACATACCACAAGGAGTGAAGAAACATCCCACAGTAGGTCCTACGATACGAGCAATAAAAAGGAAATTTGGAAAAACTAAAAAGTTTCGAAATATCCAAGCCCACTAATACCAGTCCTTGGAAATCCAAGGTTTGGATTAGGTCTTGCAGATCTCTACTTTAATAATCTAAGGCGCTTGGGACTGAGCAGGCTGATACATTTCAAGAGTGATACTCAAATAGGGAATAGCGGAAAAAATGAAGAGATAATCCAAAGGGAATTAGACCCAATGAGACAACTACAATTGAAAGCCGCGATTCGAGCATGGACATCACAAGGCAAAACTACTCGAGACATATCAGAGTTTGAGGAAGTCTGTTGTAAGGGAGAACCTGTGAGACATGGTTTGTCATATATGTATAGCCTACTAGTTAAGTCAGGAGCACCACAAGACTTAGCTTTTGTGCAAGCATGGGAGAGAGCTAGGAACAACATTTTCGGAGACCCAGAAAATAAAAATCTTTAGGTTTACCCATAAGGCATCGCTAGCTAGCAAATATCAAGAGGGTGGATACAAAATCTTAACCATATGGTATAGAACTCCTGTAGTGTTAAAATGCATGTTCCCCCAGGTGTCAGACCAATGTTGGCGATGTAATGAGGCAGAGGGCACCATGATACACCTATTCTGGGAATGCTCGAAATTAAAAGAATTTTGGAGCATGGTATTTGACACAGTAAAAGAAATTACGGAGGTGGGTTTGGGGGGATAACCCTGCAGCATTTCTACTAAACGATTTTCCAATCTCGATGGTAAAGTACAAAAACTCTCTACTCAGACACTTACTTACAGCAGCAAAGGCCTGCATTCCAATTCTTTGGAAGAGCATAGCAGCGCCGACAAGACAACAATGGCTGGGCAGAGTAACGGAGATACAGCAGATGGAAAACCTGACTATGGGTATGAGAGAACAGGAGGAGAAATAGACGGGTGTGGTCGCCATATATGGAGTATAGAGAGCAGAATCCCTGAGAGGGTGGGGAGGGGCGGAGGTGGATGGGGGGGGGGGGGGAGAGACGGCCGAGTATATAATTCTTTTAGACATAAATATATATATATATTTTTTTTGAAGGGTTGGAAAGGGGGGTTAGGGGGAAAAGGTAATCATGTTGGTACAGCTTTAATAATATACAGGGGGAGGAGATTGTGGAGTAATCTTAAACTGTATATGAATATAAATGCTTGTATGATAATACTGTAGATGTTTATGTATGAACTATGATATAAAATAAAAAACAGAATAAAAAAAAATAAAAGAAATGGATTTAATATATTCCCATGTATATTTATATCCACCCATAATCCCCATGTAGAAAAATAATTATATGCATATTCATATCAGAAATGGGTTTAATATATCCCTATGTATATTTATAACCAATATTCCACCCATAATCCCCTTGTAGAAAAATAATTATATGCATATTATTATCAGAAATTAGTTTAATATATCCCTGTATGTATATTTATCACGAATATTCCACCATAATCCCCTTGTAGAAAAAGAATATGCATATTATCACAAATTAGTTTAATATATATTTATAACCAATATTCCACCATAATCCCCTTGTAGAAAATTAATTATATGTATATTCATATCAGAAATGGGTTTAAAGCGGTTGTAAACCGCATATATAATTTTTTTTTTTTTTTTTTTACCTGTAAGGCAAAATGCATAATCAGCCAGTATGCACCGCATAATAGCTGATTATGAAATACTTACCTCAAAACGAGGTGAACGACACTTACCTGGTTCACGCCGAGCGAGATGTCATCTTGCTCCGGCGTGTCTTCCGGGTATCGCCGCTCCAGCGCTGTGATTGGCTGGAGCGGCGCCGCTCCAGCGCTGTGATTGGCTGGAGCGGCGATGACGTCACTCCCGCGCATGCGCGGGAGATTTAAAATCGGCAAGGTCCGGCGGCTGCCGGATCTTCCGCCGTGGATCCCTCCTGCGCATGCGCCGCCCGCATTGCGAGGGGAATATCTCCTAAACCGTACAGGTTTAGGAGATATTCTTTTTACCTACAGGTAAGCCTTGTTATAGGCTTACCTGTAGGTAAAAGTGCAAATTTAAGGTTTACAACCACTTTAATATATTCCCTTGTAGAAAAATAATTCTATGCATATTCATATCAGAAATGGGTTTAATATATTCCTATGTATATTTATAACCAATATTCCACCATAATCCCCTCGTAGAAAAATAATTATATGCATATTCATATCGGTAATGGGTTAAATATGTTAATTGTCAGGAGTTAACATAATAATTCTACCCATATTTCCATCAAAAACAGGTCAAATGTAATTCTTCCATTAATTCAGTATAATTTATTATGATCCTGTTAAACATTAGCAACTGCTTCAACATTGTATCAATCACGGCAGGAATGAATAACATATTTTGAGAAATAACAAAGTCATTACCATATATATATATATATATATATATATATATATATATATGTATAAAGTGCACTGACATCTAGTGAGTTCTCAGTATTGCAGCCAATAATCCAATCATCCCAATATGCAGTTTAGTACGTCCCTTATCTGATTAATCGAAACAATAATCGGCCAACTAATCGATTATGAAAATAATCGTTAGTTGCAGCGCTACATGTATGCGTCCTTGATGTCCATGGATGCCAGAAAGTCCCCCGAATGGATTCCGAGGGGTAAGAATTAACCCGCAGCTTAGCAAGCCCCACACTGCCTCAGGGCAGACCGAAGAGCTGCAAGACTCGAGGGAGAAAAAAAAAAAATCTGTTCGGTGGATAGGAAGGAACCCTATCAAAATACTCCGAAGAGACCACCCCGCAGACCCACTGGTAGGCGAGCAGGGAGGTTCACCAGGCTGTGAATCTGCAAAGCTGTGCCCCCACCCAAGATACGAGAAGGGGGAGGCTACATACATTGGCGGGATAGGGTGCCGGCGTGTTCGGCTTACGCACCCAGGGACATTTCAGTCCCCCAGTTGAGCCTTAAGTCGGCCTGGGAGGGTCAACCCGCGGGCCCTGACTGACCCACGGCACGGCTCCTTTCCCCTGGTGGACTGAGGGAGGAGAGTGCCCTCACCCCCAGTGACATCCTTGATGATGTTATCCAACGAGGTACCAAAAAAACTCCCACCCTGCCAGGGCATTTTAAGATGCTAGGTCAGCAGACCAGCAATTCAGCCAAATCAGGTGGCGCAAAACCACTGCCGAAACAGAGGCTCTGGACATCAAGGATGCCACGTGTGGCATCAAAGACATATAGAAGGCCCTGGCCCAACTGGTCGGCCAGTCTAATAATTTAGGGAGGGAGCTGGTACTCCTCCACAGTCTGTGCAAATCCTTGCCCATTCAGAGAGTGTCAGAGACACCAAGGTTGTGGCCACAACAGGTCGCAATGCATACCCCAGCATGGTAAACATGGAGCGGGTCAGTGCCTCAGACCTCTAACAGTAAGGTCCTTGAAGGTAGGGGTCCCTTCTATAGGGAGAGCCCAACCTGGAGAAGAATGTTTTTTTATTTTTTTTTTAAACTCTCCTCAAAAGGGGGAAAACCACAGGCGCTGAGGAACTAAAAAAAAAAACACATCAGGCATGATTGGGGAAGAGACTGACTCCATTTCAAAAGCTCCCAGGGCCCTATTCAGGCTAGACTGAAAACCCACCCACTTGCTGCGCTGAACGGGGGGTCCCAGGGGACTCACCATCACAGGAGAAGACTGCACAGCACCGCTGCCTGCCCTCAGTACACAGCGTGTGTGAGGAAAAAACGTGAGGCAAACTGTGAGGAGACCTGTGCTGCGCGCCGTAGGAACCAGCACAAGAAGGCCGACCGCAATAGTAACCTGCGCCATAGCGCGGCTACAACAAAATGGCCGCCAATGGGATGTTCAATAGTAACTTAAAAATCACCCAAAAAATGCCGACAGCGCTGCAAAAATGGCGGCAAAACGCACGATTTTGAACAGTGAAAGCCCAAAGAGGATAAACAGTGTCCAAACTCCTCTTTGAAAAAGACTGCAGCAGTAAAAAGAAACACAGGCCAGACATACCGCAGTCCCCTCAGTAAGGTGACCCCCCCCCTCCCGATAGCAGTAATGCACCAGAGGCAAAAGGAGCAGGGAAGGGAAAATAGGCGAACCCCAGGAATGCCCAGCCGTACCAACCCACCGAAGCGGGAGAGACTGTACGTACCCGTCCAAGCTAGGACTCACTGACGCATTCCTGACAGGCCTACAACCGCAATGGAGGTAGCTGTCGGCCCGGTCCACTGTGAGTGAGACAACACCACAGCCCAGATATGTGTGGACCTCGGAGCAAAGCTCACCGGCCACCCCAGGAGTCATGGGGTATGTTGTGGCAGACCCAGCCTCTTTTGCAAAGGTATGCTCACACTCGCTGGCCGGACTGAGTAGACTACAACAATCTATATATCCAGCCTGTGTCTCAGCTGACATTGATAGAAGATTCTTTCAAGAAAAAAAAAAATACAATTTTTAGGGCTGTTACTGATTAAAATTTTCGTGTTCAATTAATATATATATATATTTTTTTTTTTAATCGACTAATTTCAATTATAACGCACATACAGATCCAACTACTTTTAACTGATCTCCTTGCATTGCAACTCTGCATTAGTCAGTGTTAAATGTGGTATACACTATATACTATCACCCGACACTAGTTAATTTCCACAATCCATGACTTAACTTCACACAAATATGTTTTAAATTCAAATTGTAGCACCGACGCAAGTAATTTTTTCTTATTAAACTTTAAGAAAAAACTTGAAAGTGAGTTTAACTTGAATTATAAAACTTGTATATTAACTGTCAGTCACTTTATAGTAGGCAAGTAGGCATCACTTTAGCCAGTCACACAGACATACCACAGTGTTTACATTTTCTGGAAGCAGACATGATCGCATTTTATTGACAATATACCCTGAAGAACTGAACAGTCTTTCACACGGAACAGATGTTGCCAATACACAAAGAATTGTCTGCACAAAACAGCTTAGAACAGGAAAACTGGTTATTTTTGCCCCCTTCCCCTAATGGAGCCTGATGCATCCTCCTGCTCCACAGATGCAAAGGTACCTCAATCCAATGGGTGCAGTTTGCTCGCATCCAGCAGGGTAAGTCTTACTGTCCAGTGACGTCAAGAACTTTGATCGATCAAAAAAATTAAAGATTAATCAAGGAATTAATCTTTAATTTCCCCAGCCCTAAAGAGCGCTGGGCCTAAAGGGAGCCATACGTTCTTCTCCTTTGCTAGGCAGAACAAAACTGAGGCTGCATACTGCAGGGAGGAGGGTTATGCCTGGAGGGACCGCCCCCTGGGCGGGGCTGTTCAACTCTGTTAAATTAACATGTATTTAATTATCTAACATGTTTCTGCCTAGTCCTCTCCTGTAAACAGGGAACATAACCCACTTGTCAAGATTTAAGGAGCTGTGTTTGTCCATGGACAATAAGAGAAATTGTATTTTCCAAAAGGGCGTTTTATAAAAAAAATTATTAGATATAGATATAGATAGAGAGCGCAGTGTCAGTTCAAGTAACACTGCCGTATTGCAAAAAACCCTGTTGTGCTTACCGGTAACGGCATTTCCAGGAACCCACAGGACAGCTACTTCAGAGAGGATTGGCTCCGCCCTCCACTGGAAACACAAATCGGATACAATTTAAAAGGCCCCTCCCTTTCCTCTGACCCTCAGTTGTTAGAAGATCAAGTAAACCTTCACCAAAAGTGCATACGGCAGAGGAACAAAAAAAAAATACAGAATCTCATATAAAAAAACACCACCACCAGGTAAATAAGGTCGGGAAAAACAGAAAAGGGTGGGAATATAGACGCTGCCCTGGAAGGTTCCAGGAAATACCGTTACCGGCAAGTCTAACGGGGGTTTTCCCATCTCACCTTCCATGACAGCTACTTGAGAGGATAAGCAAGATTGTATACCTTAGGGAGGGACGACGGCCTGAAGCACTTTCCTACCAAAGGAGAGGCCTGGCTGGAAAGCATCTGAATTCTATAATGATTGACAAAATGCATGAGAGTACAAGATGGCAGTTTTAGAAATTTCTTCCCATGATGCCAACAGTTGGGAGGAACTCCTAAAACCATTGGACTTTTCTAGATAAAAGCAGAGGACATCTTTTCACATCTAAAAAGATGGGTTTCTGGGAGAGGTACAGAAACTAGGAAGAACTACCTCCTGGGACCTTTAAAAGTTCGAAGATACTTTGGATAAAAGGAAAGGATCAGGTTTAATCACTACCATGTCCTCCAGAAACCTCAGGAAGGGGTCTCTACAAAAAAAAAAAAAAAAAAAAAAAAAAAGAAGACTCATGATCAGAAATCCCCTCTCCTTGACGTAATAGCCAAAAGGAAGGAAATCTTAAAAAGAAATACATTTCAGGGAAGCCTCATGCAAAGGCTCAAAAGGAGCCCTTGTAAGAGCATTTAATACCAACGACAGATCCCAGGGAGGAATATATGTTTGACAACCTTGGGAGCATGACTAGATCTGGCTTAAAAGGAAACCCCCTGAGAAAAGGATCTTCTCTTCCGCTAATCTTCTTTCTGTAAACAAAAATAGGGCAGTAATCTGAACCTGTCGAGAAAAAAAAAAAAAAAAAAAAGTCAAGTTAGACTTACCGGTAACTGGTTTTCCATGAGTCTTTCAGGACAGCACCGAGAGCGTGGCTCCACCCACTTGACAGGAAACACACCTCCACCAAACTTCTTAAAAGGGAGGCTCCTTCCACGTAGTAGTAGTAGAGAAACCTCCGGCCCAAGCTGGAACACATAATCAGAGTATGGTTAGTCACAGCATAATATTCAAAACAATAAGGGCGGGTTGCTGCTGTCCTGAAAGACTCATGGAAAACAAGTTACCGGTAAGCCTAACTTGACTTTTCCCTTATCGTCTTTCAGGACAGCACCTTGAGAGGATAACAGAGACTTACCCACTTAGGGAGGGACCGCAGCCTGCAAGACCTTTCTGCCAAAAGCCTGATCGCTTGCTGACGGGAGATCCAGTCTGTAATGACGGACGAACGTAAGGTAACTTGACCACGTAGCGGCTTTGCAGATTTGATCTGGGGTGGCACCAGCTATTTTTGCCCATGTAGTGGCCTGAGCTCTAGTAGAGAGTGTGCTCCAATTCCTAAAGGGGGAGATAGCCCTGCTTGGGAGTAGGCTTCCAGAATAGCGGTTTTCAGCCATCTAGCTATTGACCCCTTAGACGCTTGGTGGCTCTTCTTTTTTCCTAAAAAAAAAAAAAAAATATGAACAAGGAGTCTGAAGCGCGAAAATCCTTGGTCCCTTCAATGTAATGTAGTAAGGTTCTTCTTACATCCAACATGTGAAATTGGTGTTCCTTTTACCCTGATGGATTAGGGCAGAAGGTTGGTATGACAATTTCCTGCGACCGATTGAGGGCTGACGCTACTTTTGGTAGAAAGGCTGCATCAGTCTTTAGTACAACCTTGTCCGTATAGACGGATAGGAAGGGTTTCTTTCTTTATTGACAGGGCGTGCAGCTCACCGATTCTTCTTGCTGTCGTGATTGCCACTAGGAACACCGTTTTGAGAGTAAGGTACTTCAGAGAAATGTCTTGTAGCTGTTCAAAGGGTTCCTTAGATAAATGACTGAAGAACCACTGACAAATCCCAACTGGGGAAGTGTCGCATGGCAGCTGGTCTGGACCTAGAAAGCGCCTTGAAAAATCTTGACACTAATGGATCTGAAGATATAGGCCTTTCCAGAAAAAACTCCCAATGCGGCCATCTGCACTTTAAGTGTACTGATTGACAAACCCTTTTCTGCTCCATTCTGAAAGAAATTCCAGAATTGACACAAGATTTTTCACCACTCAATTAGACGAGTGACGCCAGTAGTTGTAGACCTTCCAGAATTTAGAATAGATCTTCCTGGTAACCACTTTTCTACTGGAAAGTAAGGTAGACACAAGTGGTCGAGACAGACCTTTTCGTATCAATAACTGCCTCTCAGATACCACGCCGTGTGGCATATTGGACCTTGTAAAAGTAAGTCCTGCAGAAGTGGCGGCAGCCGCCACGGCGGCCTGACTGCCATTCGAAGAATGGTGGTAAACCAAGCCCTTTTTGGCCAGAATGTAGTAATTAGGATTACTTCCACCTTCTCCTTCTGAATCTTCCTCAGTACCAACGGAATTAGTTGAAAACGGAGGGAAGGCGCAAGCCAGCTGGAATTTCCAAGGCTGTATTAACGCACCTGTTCCCTGGGAACTGTCGTTTCTGTGAATGGAAAAAAAAAAAAAAGACAGGAAGTTGCGTATTTTCTTCTGACGCAAATAGGTCCATTTGTGGTTGGCCCCAGGCTCGGGTGATCAATGTGAAGACTTCCGGATTTAGAGTCCATTCTGCTTCCTGAATCCGTTTTCTGCTTAGAAAATCCGCCACTATATTTAAAGTGCCTTTGAGGTGGACCGCTGATAAGGACAGCAAACGATTTTCTGCCCAGTTTAGGATGTCTGAGGCGAGAAGCTGAAGTGACTTGCTTCTTGTGCCTCCTTGCCTGTTTAAGTAGGCTATGGTAGTGGCATTGTCCGAGAAGACTTGAACATGGGCACCTTGAAGGTCTGCGGAGAAGGCATCCAAAGCTAAGGCCACTGCCCTTAGTTCTCTACAATTGGAGGACTTTTCTGCTTCTGACCTGGACCAAACACCCTGAGCATAGTTCTGACCCAGGTGTGCCCCCCATCCCCATAGGCTGGCGTCTGTCGTTACCACTCTATTGGAAATAACCATAACAGGCCTGCTGAAAGGTTTTCCAGACTTCTCCACCACCAAAAGCGACCGTTTTACTTTGGTGGGGATTCTTACCTTTGCCTCCAGAGAATCTGTCCTGTGATCCCAAATTTTCAGGAGGAAACTCTGAAGCGAAGCCTTGCCTACTGCACCGCTGGCATAGATGAGGTAAGGGTTCCCAGAGCTGACATTACTTGTCTGACTGATAGCCTCCTTACAGACAAATCAAGAGCTATGACACTTAGTATCTTTAGTTTGTCTTCTGGGAGAAAAACTTTTTGCTCCACTGAGCTTATCTGATACCCCAGAAATTGTGCTTCTTGGGTTGGGTTGAAATTAGATTTTTCCATATTTATGATCCAGTCCAATGCTTCTAGATGACTGCGAGCTCTTTCGAAATCCTCCAACAACTTCTCCCTGGAGGGGGCAAAAAAGAGCAGGTTGTCCAGGTATGGAATTACTGCTACCCCCTGTAAGCAAAGAGGAGCGAGGGCCTCTGCCATGACCTTTGTAAAAATTCTCGGAGCCGAGGAAAGGCCGAAGGGGAGGGCTTGGAATTGGAGGTGCACGACCTCTTTTCCCACGTTTACCGCCAACCTTAGAAATCTTTGGGATTAAGGGCTATGGGGATATGCAGATAGGCATCTCGCAGGTCGATTGATGCCATAAAGCACTCCTTTGTCAAAAGATTTTTGACCGTGAAGATTGAGTCCATACAGAATTTTTTGTATAGGACCGATCTGTTCAACCGCTTCAGGTTGAGAATGAGTCTGAAACTTCCGGACGGCTTTTTTTATCATGAACTAGCTGAATACCCGGCGTTGCCCGGTCTTCCCATCTTAACCTTTTGGGGAGGAAAATCATAGTAATATAAATATACCCATCTTTTATATAAGGGTGTAGGTAAGGGTTAATTTAACTGTCATATATTTTTATTTGGCATATAAGTAATATGTGTACCAGGTATTATTGAAATATCTCCAGGCGTACAGAAGTTATGTGGGAACATACATTTCCCATTGATTTGCATGGGACTTTAAACAAAAACCCCGACCCTCACAAATGGGGGTAGTTAAGGGATAAATTAACTATCCTATAGTTTAAGTGGACATATAAGTAACATGTGACCAAGTGTTATCGAAATATGTACAGCCGTTTGGAAGTTATGAAGTAACATGTATTTCCCATAGAGTTGAATGGGACTTTAAAGAAAAACCCTGACCATGGCAAATGGGGGTGGGTAAGGGTTAAACCACCTATCCTATGTTTGTTGCTGACATATAAGTAACATGTGTGCCAAGTTTCATGTTAATATCTTTAGCCGTTTGGACGTGATGCTGGAACATACATACATACACGTTGAGTATATATATATATATATATATATATATATATATATATATATATATATATATATATATATATATATATATATATATATATATATATATATATATATATATATATATATATATATATATATATATATATATATATATATATATATATATATATATATATAGGAATAAAACCCCTGATAAAGCTCCCCCTCTGGTACTTGAGTTACAATCCCATGGTTCATCAGATCCTTCAATAGGCTCTTCATTGCCAGGGACTTGACTATATGTCTTGGTAGATTTGTCAACAGGTACCTCTCTGGGGGAGGGTCCGAGAACTCTATTCTGTAACCTTGGCACAGCATAGAGAGAATATACTGATTTTCTGTTATGCTTGCCAAGAAAGGGAGAAAACGTTGAAGTATTCTCCCCACCTGCAACCGGTTTCCATTGTGTTTTGCTGGTTGCCGCAGGAGGATGGAAAAGGACATTACCTTTGCCCTTTCCCTTCTGTCCTGACCAATCTTTCTTCCTCTCTTGGGGCTTATTTTGTTCTTGAGCCCTTTGAGGACGAAAAAAACCTTCTGCCTGTCTGCTTTTTCTTCTTGACAGGGAAAGATTTTTTCTTGTCTACAGTTCAGTCGAGCACTGCATCTAAAATCGGGGCCAAACAATAAATCCCCTTGAAAGGGCACTCCACACAGCTTGTTTTTAGATGCTGCGTCCCCTGGCCAGGTTTTTAACCACAACGCCCTCCTAACTGAATTAGTAAGGGCCACAGATCTTGCCGTCATTCTGATAGGCTACAGCAGCTGACAGGATTGAAAAGGAGTCTAGGATTTCTTGCTTTGGAGAATCGGCTATTATATGATCTTTAAGCTGGTTCAACCAATACTCCATATTTCTGGAGACGCAAGTAGTCGCCATTGCTGGCTTAAAGGGGTTGTAAAGGAAAATTACCAGTTACACTTACCGGTAGCTGGATTTCTACAAAGTCTTACAGGACGGCACACAGAGTAGACTGGTCCACCTGACAGGAAACACAATCAAAAACAAGGTTAAAAGGCCCCACCCCTCCCGTGTGCCTCAGTTTGAGATAAGTAACCGCTATTAGAACACGGCATAGGAGACCAAAAAACAAATAAATCCGGATAGCAGTAAAAAGGGGGGGGGGGGGAGTAGACCTGCCGTCCTGTAAGACTTTGTAGAAATCCAGCTACTGGTAAGTGTAACTGGTAATTTCTCCCTCGTCTTCCAGGACGGCACGCTGAGAGAAAAGCAAGTAATTTCAGGCCTACCTTAGGGCGGGACCACCGTCTGTAGGACCTTCCTACCAAACATCAAGTCTTGCGGTGACAGCAGTTTGACTCTGTAATGTCTGAGGAACGTATTCTGGCTTGACCAGGTCACTGCTCTACATATCTGTTCTATGGAAGCTCCTGCCCTCTCTGCCCAGGAGGCTGCCAGTGATTGTGTGGAATGGGCCTTGATAATAGGAACTGACCTACCCGCTTGAGTGTAGGATAAAGAAATGGCCTGTCTAATCCATCTGGATATTGAAGCTTTCGTTGCCTGCTGACCCTTTTTCTGACCTGAAAAATTAACTAAAAGATGAGGGGAATTCCTAAACTCACTTACCCTCTCTAAATAAATCAAAAGGCAGCGTCTTACATCCAAGCAATGAAAAGTGGCTTCCTTCTCATTCTTGGGATTTGCGCAGAAGGGAGGACTACCTCCTGGGATCTGTGGAACTTAGTTGCCACTTTGGGGAGATACAGAGGATCCTGACTCAGTACCACCCTGTCTTCAAACACTCGAAAAAAGGGTTCCTTAATAGAAAACGCATGTATGTCTCCAATTCTTTTGGCAGACGTGATAGCCAACAGAAAGGTAAACTTAAATATAAGTAACTTAATTGGAATGCTATCTATAGGTTCTAATGGCGTCTTAGTTAGCTGATCCAAGACAAGGGGGGAACTCTGGACATCTGTATAGGGGAAAGTCTGTCCCTGGCTGTTAGAAACCTCTTGATAAGAGGGTCCCCTGAAAGGCTCTTGTCCAGAAAGTAGGACAAGGCCGCGACTTGGACTCTTAAGGTCCTGGTGGCTAAGCCTAGGTCCACCCCATCTTGGAGGAAATACAGGATGGTGGAGGTTCTGGGGTAAGAGATCTGTTACGCGGAGCACTAACGGGAAAAGACCCCCCAGATTCTCGCGTAGATGTGTCTGGTGACTCTCTTGCGGCTAGCCAACAAGGTGTCTATCACTCTGTCAGAACAGCCCCTCTGCTGCAGGTTCCACCTCTCAAGAGCCATGCCGTCAGGCTGAAGAACTCTGGATTTGGATGAGAGACCAGCCCCTACCGCAGAAGACCCGCCCGGAGAGGGAGGGGAAGAGGGGGAGCTAGAGACCAGTGCTTTAGGGTGGGAAACCAAGTCCTCTTGGGCCACCAGGGTGCAATCAAAATCAGGTTGGTATCTGAGGTGTTCAACTTTTGCAGGACCCTTGGAATGAGATTCAAGGGAGGGAAGGCGGAGGCCAACCGTAACTTCCAGGACTGAGCCAACGCATCCACCCCCTGTCAACCCTGCTCCCGGGTGAGGGAAAAGAACCTGTTCACCTTCTTGTTCCCTTTGCAAGCAAAGAGGTCTATTTCTGGATGCCCGAACTGCTGGCAAACCCAGCTGAAGGTCTCTGGGCACAATTCCCATTCCCCCTGAAGGATGGGCTGGCGGCTCAGAAAGTCGGCCTCCAGATTGAGGGTCCCTCTTATATGGACTGCCAGAAGAGAGGGTACCCTCTGTTCTACCCAACCCAGGATCCTTAGGGAGAGGGCTAGGAGAGAGTGAGACCTGGTGCCTCCTTGCCGGTTGAGAAAGGCGACCGTAGTCGCATTGTCGGAGAGAACTAGGACCTCTCGGCCCCGAATTCTCTCCTCGAACGCTTCCAGAGCCTCCCCAACCGCCAATAACTCCCGGTAGTTGGAAGAAGCCCGCCTTTGCTGGTGATTCCAAGAACCCTGGGCTCGAAGTTCCTCCGTATGGGCTCCCCACCCCCAGGTGCTGGCATCTGTGGTGACTTCGATCGGGTTGGTCCGACTCCACAGGCGGCCCTTCAGAAGGTTCTGGGGGCAAAGCCACCCATCTAAGGTGTCCTTTACCAAAACTGGGATGCTGACCCGGGTATCCAGAGAGTCATCCCTTCCATCCCAAGAGGAGAGAAGGAAGACCTGCAGGGGTCTTGAATGAAGTTGGACCCAAGGGACTGCCGGGAAGCACAAAGTCATCCGACCCAACAACTTCATAATCTCTCTGAAAGAGGAATTTACCGCACCCATTAGGGACCTGACCGCTGCCACAAGCCTCTGGGCCTTGTCTTGATTCAAGACAAGCTTCTTTTCTAGGGAGTCTATGAGAAACCCCAGGTACATCTTCCTTTGTTCTGGAAGAAGGGAGGACTTTTCTTTGTTCACTATCCAACCAAGGGATTCCAGAGTGGTCATGACAGTGGCCAGGTCCGCGAGGAGCGGATCCCGACTCGGGTTGAAGAGCAACAGGTCGTCTAAATAAGGGACGAGTGAGATCCCCTTTAAATGCAGAAAAGCCATCACCTCGGCCAGGACCTTCTTAAACACCCTCGGACTGGAGGCCAGTCCGAAGGGGAGGGCCGAGAACTGCCAGTGCTGAATTCCCTGGGCGGAGGCGAGGGCGAATCTGAGGAACCTCTGGTGATCTGGACAAATTGGGACGTGAAGGTAGGCGTCCCTTAGGTCTATCGTCACCATGAACATGCCCTCTAGTAAGAGACCCCTGAGGCTGTAGATATTTTCCATACGAAATTTTTTGTAGAGAAGATGGACATTCAGGGGTCTTAGGTTGATGATCAACCTGAACTTCCCGGCTGGTTTGGGAACTACAAAAAGTACACTCCCTGACCCTCTTGATCTGGCGGGACCGGGACTACGACCCCCTGTTGCACCAGATTCGCAACGTTCTGAGAGAGGCCTGCAGCCTTGAGGGGGTCCCTGGGTAAGTGTGTAAGGAGAAAGGTTGGGGGGGGGGGGAAACTGGCGAAATTCTAACCTGTAGCCCTCCCCGATTATCTGGAGGACATGGGGGCTCTGGGTTATGCCCTCCCAAACGGAAAGGAACCTGGAGAGCCTGCCCCCTACCCTCCCGTCACTTGGGATCTTTTCCGCTGGGTTTTGGGTTGGAAAAAAAGATTCCCCCTTGGGTCTATCCGTCCCAAACCACCAGCGCCTGTTGGGAACCGGTTTCTTCTCCAAAGGAGGGTTTTTTCTCTGGTTGGGACGAAAAAAACCTCCTCCTATTTGTCCTGGGTCTGGAGGGAAATTTCTTACCCTTCTCTGAGGATCTAGACAGGGCCTGGTCTAACGCGGTACCAAACAGGAGGGAACCTTCAAAGGGAATAGCGCACAAGCAGTTTTTAGAGGTGAGATCACCCCTCCAGGTTTTTAACCATACAGCTCTCCTAGAGGAAAAAATAAGTGCTCCGGTCTTGGCTGTAGCGCGAACTGTTTCGATAGCCACGTCTGCCAAATAGGCCACTGCACTGCCAATAACCTGGAGGGAATCTCGAATTTCCCAAGTCTTGGAGGAACTGGTGAGATGATCTAACAGCCTAGAAGTCCAAGCGGCAGCATTCCTTGCGATGCATACTGATGCGAACGCAGGACCTAAGGCGGCTGCATTGGCTTCCCAGGCTCTACGGAGGGAGGTATCAGCACGCCTATCCATTGTGTCCCTCAAACTCCCCGCATCCTCAAAGGAAAGGGCGGACTGCCTAGAGACTTGGGCTAAAGAGGCGTCAAGTCGAGGTACTTTGAAAAAGGTATCCTCCACATCATCCTTAAAGGGACAGCGGCGCTTCCAGGTTTTATATTTGGGAAGCCTCTTTTCTGGCTCATCCCACTCCTTCGGGATAATATCCTTGAGGGATTGATGGACGGAAATAGACTGGGGTTTTATTAAACCTAAATACATCCTATCTTGGGCTGAAACCTGCTCTGTTGGTTGTTCCTGAGATGAGGGACCAGGCATAAGGGGGTCAGAATCTCTATTTCTCAAGGAGGACTGGAAATCCTTGAGGGTAGCAAGCATTTCTGCCTGAACTGAGAGAAATTCCTTCATAATTTGTGAAGTTTCTTTCCCAGTTAACTTAAGAATACATCTAGAGCAGAAAGGTTTGTTATGTTCTGCTGCAGTTGCCACACTTCCTAACTCGTTTAGGGGGCTTAGCAGATCTACTGGTCTCCCCCTGGGCAGTAGAGTCCTCTCATAAAATACAGGTACAAGGAAACAAAAGGGCCCGTTAGCAACACACTTCCCAGGAGTGGGGGGGGGGGGGGGCCCGGCCCACCAACCCCTCTAAAGACAAGGAGGACTCACCCCTGGCGGTCTCCTCTGCAGCCATCATCGGAAGCGGGCGGTCCTCCATCGCTGTGAGGATGCCAGGCCCTTCTCTCTCCCCGGCTGTTTGGTGTTGCTCTGAGCCACCCCGCCAAATGTGGCGTCTGGACCCAGTGGGGGCCGCCATCTTGCCGCGCGGGGAGCGGAATGACGTCACGACGCCGTGCGCGTCATCAAAAATGCGCCCAGCTAGTCGCGGCACCGCTCGGAGTGGCGCCAACGCTTCCGCCTTGCAGAAGGAGCACCAGGCGGATCCAGAAGGGGGGGAGCCTCTACCCGGCCTCCAAGGTAGGGGGAAGGCAGGGGGAGAGAGGAAAAATGGCCTCCTCGGAGCACTAGGGAAGCCCGCTAACCTAGGAGGCTCTGGTGTCCAGGGGGGTCCTTCTGATGCACGATTAGTCCTTATCCAGTCCCCCTGGAAAACAGAAGGAAGGGGACACCCCCCCCAGGCAGGCATAAAAACCTCACTGAACCCAAAGGCATCACAGTACCTGCGGTCTAGGCTCTGGGGTGGGGGGGGGACCACCAGCCACAGGCCTTAGGTCGCAAGAAAAAAAAAAAAGTTTCGCTGTAGGGGAAACACAATCAAGAACTGAGGCACACGGGAGGGGTAGTGCCTTTTAACCTCGTTTTTGATTGTGTTTCCTGTCAGGTGGACCAGTCTACTCTCAGCGTGCCGTCCTGGAAGACGAGGGAGAAATTTTTTTTTTCATAATAAGCATCCTTTACCTGCAGACATTCCTCTTTTCACTTCCTCATTGTTTGTTTTCGCTCAGAAGTTGTTCTATTTCTTCTCTGTTCTGTTCACTTCCTGCTTGTCTGATTTTACTGACCACCATGAAGGGAGGCTTTACTGCGGTGGTCAGTAACGTGCTCACCCCCTCCTGGGAACTACATCTGTGTGGCAGGACGCTCTCTACGTGTTAGAGACTTCAAGGAGGTGTGAATTACTGGGCGTGCCGCAATTCATACTGGGAAATGTAGTTCTTACATGAACGAGCGATGCAAACCAGGAAGTGAAAGAACAGAAACTAGAATGCCGGAGGTGATATAGATGAAGGAACTTAATAATAGGTATTTACTCGTTTAACAGAATCATTAGACTATTCTGTCTACCTTGCAGACATTAATTTTATGCAAAAAAAGGTTTTCCTTTACAACTCCTTTAAGGTTGCCTATGATGGATTGCCAAGCCCTTTTTAATTGCTGATCCATCCTCTTATCCATGGGGTCTTTCAGAATCCCCATGTCCTCAAATGCTAGATCAGAAGATCTTGAGACTTGAGAAAAAGGCTGCATCGAGTTTTGGAAATTTATTCCAGGGAGCTGCTGGGTCTTCGTCAAAAGGAAATCTGTTCTTGTGTGCTTTAGCAAAGAAAGGTTTTCTTTTCAGTATCAGTCCATTCTTTCTTGATCGCTTCAGAAATTACTGTATGGCAGGGGTTGACAAATTTGCTTGGAATCTAGGAGCCAGCTAAAAAAGTTAGGAGCCAGAAAACGCACCCCGTCCCGACGAGCTTGCGCGCAGAAGCGAACACATACGCGAGCAGCGCCCGCATATGTAAACGGTGTTCAAACGCAATTTTTTTTTTTTTTGCCCACCTTCCAGGCCAAGTCGCTAGGACACTATTTCTAGTCGCCATGGCGACCTGGCGCCCGGGATTTGTCGATCCCTGCTGTATGGACTGGGAAGGTACATATCTTGGGCTCACTGAGTCCTGCATACATCCTGTCGTGTAAAAATAATTCTTTACGTTCCTACTCTAATCCCAAAGTTGCATGAATAGCTTTTAGGAGACCATCAACTTTAAAATATAAATTGTTTTTGGAACATCTTCTCCAGCTCATCCTCCTCCTCTGATTCTTGGGAATGTGAGGGGGAAGGACCTTCCTGGTTCAGAGGACTCTCTTCTGCCTCCACTACCGGGACTAATTGTGAGGATTGTGAGGTAGAGGCCTGTCTTACGGATGGTTTAGTGAGTGAGGATTTAAAGGACTGAATAGTAGCATCCAATTATTTTTTAAACAGATGTGATTATGTCGCTGCAAGCGGCAGACGCTTCCTCCTTCACTAATGAGTCTATGACTGACATAAAGCTTTTTCCAGCCTCCAGATAGTTTAGACTTGCATGAAGGGCATTTCTTTTAATTCCCAGGTTCAGAGCTCTTGGCCTGCCATGATAAGGGAAAAAAAAAAAGAAAAAAAAAGGGACAAAAAGACAAACCATCCATTTGAGTCAGCCTGTAAAAACCCACCAAGATGCTCACCACAGGTGCACAGTGAGAGATCCCCTACACTCATGTGCCCAAACAGGCCCCCGCTGGCAAAGAGGTGGTCCACTTGAGGATACCCCCATTCTTTGGAGATCATGGTGAACACCTCCTGGTTCATACTTCATTCTGCCTCCACCACTCTTCTGCTTAGAAGATCCTCTAGCAGATTTTGAGATCCTTTTAGGTAAACTGCTGATAAGGAGGTCACGTTTAAGCTCCGCCCAGGACAATAACTGACTGTCGTGTTGTCCGACAGAACCTGTACATGATGTCCCTTCACCACCTGTTAAAAGGCAAGGAGACCCAGGAAAATGGCTTTTAGCTCTCGCCAGTTTGACAACTTCCTTGCTTCCGCTTTGGACAAAGATCCTTGTGCGGTTTGACCGTCCAGGTGGGGTCCCCAACCCCAGGAACTTGCATCTGTTGTCAGACGTTTGTCCAAAGGAAGGACCCATGAGAGACACTGTCAGATTGGATGAGTCCCTCCACCACCAGAGTGCACGTTTTACTTTTGATGTTAGTTTGAAACGTTTTTCCAGTGACTTATAGTGCGACCAAACCTGTAAGATGTTCCTCTGGAGGGGTCTGGAATGTAATCTCACCCACAGGACAGCAGGGATCGAGGCCATGAGAAGGTCCAGTACTGCCATGGCTGACCGTATTAAAACAGAGATTCGTCTGAATCTGACTCACTGCAGAATATACTTTTTCCATCTTTTCCTGAGGGAGAAACACTTTTTGGAGAACTGAATTTATGGTGTAGCCCAAAAACCTCATCTCCTGTGTGGGATCAAGATTTGACTTCTCTAGATTCAACAGCCACCCTAGACTCTTGAAATGAATCTGTAAGGCCCCGTACACACGGCCGAGGAACTCGACGTGCTTGGCACGTCGAGTTCTGGGATGAAGCCGCCGAGGAGCTCGGCGGGACGCCTTCTCCCATAGAACAACGAGAAAATAGAGAAAATGTTCTCTATTTTCTCGTCGAGCTCCTCGGCGGCTTCATCGAGCCAAAACTGTACAGACGACAGAGTTTCTCGGCAGAATCCGGGTTTTGACCGAGTTTCTCAGTGAATTCTGCCTTGAAACTCTGTCGTGTGTACGGGGCCTGACATTTGAAGGTTTGTCACAACCTGATCTCTGGAGTCCGCAAAAAAACAATAGGTCGTCCAAATATGGAACGACCGAGATCCCCCTCAGTTTCAGAGGCTTCAGTGCTTCCGCCATTACATTTGTAAAAATCATGGGGGAAGATGAAAGGCCGAACGGCAGAGGCCTGAATTGGAGATGCCAGACTGAAGTCCCTAGATTGATAGCCAGTCGAAGAAATCGTTGGGGAGGCCGGAGCTATGGGAACATGTAGGTAGGCGTCCCTTAGATCCAAGGATGCCATAAAAGCAATTTGGCGTTAACAACTTTGTTATGGAATGGATTGTTTGTACGGTATTGGACTTGTTCAGGATCTTTAGATTAAAAAAATAGTCGAAACTTGCCTGAATGTTTTTTCTCCAGGAATATATGGGAGTAAAACCCCCGGCCCTCCTGTTTCGGGACTTGTACAATTACTTCCTGTTGGATCAGATTCTTTAACAGTTAGTCCATTTTGCTGAAATTTCATTGCAACAACTCAAAATGGTCCTCAGTAGTTTGTATGGCCCCCAAGTGCTTTTATGCATGCCTGACATCAGGGCATGCTCCTAATGAGACAACAGATGGTGTCCTGGGGTATTTCCTCCCAGATCTGGACCAGAGCACCACTGAACTCCTGAACAGACTGATGTGCAATCTGGCGGCACCAGATGGACCGAAACATAATGTGCCAGAGGCGTTCTTTTAGATTTTGGTCAGGCGAGCGTGGGGGCCATTCAATGGTATAAATGTCTTCATCCTCCAGGAACTGGCTGCATGCTCTCACCACATGAGACCGGGTATTGTCGTACACCAGGAGGAACCCAGGACCCACTGCACCAGCGTAGGGTCTGACAATGGGTCCAAGGATTTCATCCCGATACCTAATGGCAGTCAGGGTGCCATTGTGTAATCTGTAGAGGTCTGCGCGTCCCTCCATGGATATGCCTCCCCAGACCATCACTGACCCACCACGAAACCGGTCATGCTGAAAGTTCTCTGCGGCTTTTCCAGATCCTTTCACATCTGCGCAGGCTGAACCTGCTCATCTGTGAAAAGTATGGGGCACCAGTGGCGGACCTGCCAATTCTGGTGTTCAATGGAAAATGCCAAATCGAGCTCCAGTGTCTGGCAGTGAGCACAGAGCACACTAGAGGACGTCGGGCCCTCAGGCCACACCAATGAAGTTTCTGATTGTTTGGTCAGAGACATTCACACCAGTGGCCTGCTGGAGGTTACTTTGTAGGGCTCTGGCAGTGCTCATCTTGTTCCTCCTTGCACAAAGGAGCAGATACCGCCCCTGCTGATGGGTTAAGGACCTTCTACGGCTCTGTCCAGCTCTTCTAGTATAACTGCCTGTCTCCTGGAATCTCTTCCATGCTCTTGAGACTGTGCTGGGAGACACGACAAACCTTCTGGCAATGACACGTATTGATGTGCAATCCTGGAGGAGTTGGACTGCCTGTGCAACCTTTATAGAGCCCAAGTATCGCCTCGTGCTACCAGTAGTGACTAGTGAAAAACAATCAGAAAAGATGGAGAAGGGGGAAAAAACGAAATTACTTATTGGTAACGTTCTTTCCCGGAGTCTTTCAGGACAGTCAGCTGAGAGACCTTGGCTCCTCCCCTTTGTAGGAAACACTGCGCCAGCCTCCTATAAATTTCCTCCTCCCCTGCTGGTCCTCAGTTCTTTCAAGAGCACCTCCAGTTGCTGGGGAGACACAAGACAACATGATACACATAGTTAACCATATCACATTTCCTGTAAGGAAATCTTTCATACACATTCGGGTGGGTACCCGGCTGTCCTGAAAGACTCAGGGAAAGAACGTTACCAGTAAGCAACTTCGTTTTTCCCCTAATCGTCTCTCAGGACAGCCACCTGAGAGGATAATCGAGCACTTACCCTAGGGCGGGACCACAGCTTGTAAGACCTTGCGTCCAAAGGTCTCATCCTTAGCTGACCAAAGATCCACCCTATAGTGTCTTACGAAGGTGGCAAAGCTGGACCATGTCGCCGCTTTACAGATCTGCTCGGGCGTTGCTCCAGCTCTTTCTGCCTGTGAGGCTGCCATTGACCTTGTGGAGTGCGCTCTGATACCCTCTGGAATCTGTATGCCTCCTAACTTGTAAGCCTGTTCAATGACTTCTCTTAGCCATCTGGCTATTGTGCGTCTAGTGGCTCTATGCCCTTTCCTAGCTCCAGAATGTAAAATAAATAAGGAATCCGTCTTCCTTAGTGTCTTAGTTACTTCTAAATAATATAAGATGCATCTCCTGACGTCTAAGTTATGGAACTTTACTTCTTGTTCTTTAGAAGGGTTCTGACAAAATGAAGGTAACACAACTTCTTGTTCCCTATGGAACTTCGAGATTAAAATGGACCCGGGATTCCTTCCAAAAGTAAAAACTATGCGATCTGCAAAGATCAGAAAAAAGGGGGGGGGGGTCTGATAGATAAAGCCTCTATCTCACAGACCCTTTTTGCTGTGCTGATTGCCACCAGAAAGACTGCTTTTAGCGTCAGCGTCTTTAGGTTACAATCCTCTAAAAGGTTAAAAAGGTTCCGCTGTCAAAGTTTGCAGTACGTTTCCATCTTTCTGCTTTTTAGCAGAGTTGCGATTAAGCGACTCGAGAAACCTTTCGCTTTCAGCAGCTGCTCCTCAGATACCATGCGGCCAACCTTCACCTTTCTACTTGGGGGCAGTATATTGGGCCTTGGGAGAGTAGATCTTCCTGGACTGGCAACAACCAGAGGGGCTCTATAGCTAGTTCTTTCAGCATAGAGAACCACAGTCTCCTGGGCCAGCGAAGTGCTACGAGAATCAAGGTTGTGTTCTCTGCATGCAGTTTTCTTATCACTGCTGGTATTACTACTGGTGGAGGAAAGGCATAACATATCCTGAATGTCCACCCTTGTGCCAACGCATCCACTCCTAGTGCTCCGTCTTCTCTTTCAAGAGAAAAGAACGCTCTGACTGTCCTGTTTCTTCTTGATGCAAATAGGTCCACCTGAGGTTTTCCCCATTTTTGCGTGATTTGTTTGAACACCTCTTGGCCAAACTCTGTCGCCTTCTTTCACTTGTGTGCTGCTGAGAAAATCCACTACAGTGTTTAAATCCCCTTTTAGGTGGATTGCTGATAGAGAAAGTATGTTGTCCTCTCCCCATCTCAGGATTTCCTCTGCTAGTGCCCACAGGGTTCCACTTCTTGTTCCACCCTGCTTTTTTATGTAGGCAATGACCGAGGCGTTGTTGGACCTGATTTGTAAGCGATGTCCTTTTAGCTCTTTCTGGAAGGATTGAAGTGCAAGCCCTACTGCTTTCAATTCCTTCCAGTTGGATGACCTCATACTCTCTTCCTTCTCCCACGTCCCTTAAAGTTATCTCGGAGCCTAGATGCGCCCCCCATCCTACACCACTTGCGTCCGTGGTAAGGATCTGGGAAATGGGAAGTGTCCACAGCCGACCTTTGGTAACATTTTCTAATGTCCTCCACCACCATGGGGTTCTTTTTACCTTTGTTGGCATTAAAACCTGAGTGTCCAAGGACTCCTGCTTGTGATCCCAAATCTTTAATAGGAACATTTGCAGTGGTCGAAAAAGCAAGGCTGCCCATTGTACTGCTGGGATTGCAGATGTTAGTAACCCCAGGGTTGACATCACCTTTCTGATGGTACATGGTAAGTTTACCTGGATTGCCCTTGCTTCCTTTTGGATTTTTTCTATTTTTTCTTTGGGTAGAAATATCTTTTGCTGAACAGAATCTATCACATATCCCAAGTAGGTATGTTATCCGTTGAGTGGGCTGTAGGTTGGATTTTTGCACATTTATTAGCCACCCCAGACCCTTTAGAAAGGTCTGTGTGATCTCAAGGTTTTTTCGTAACCTCTCTGGGGATTCTGCAAACAAAAGAAGATCGTCTAAATAGGCGATGACGGATGATGCCTTGGACTCGCAAGGGTGCCAGGGCTACATCCAGAATCTTTGTGAAGATCCTGGGTGAAGAGAAAAGGCCAAAGGGTAAGGCTTGGAACTGTAGGTGTATGGTTTTGTTTTTCCGTTTCTATCGCTAGCCTTAGAAACTTTTGACACTCTTTGTGTATTGGGATGTGCAGGTACGCGTCCTTTTAAAAAGGTAGGAGAGCTGCCGCTCCAGGTGAGCACACTGAAATAATCAAAGTCCACTCAGGAACCAGTGGGTGCCGGCAATGCACGGGATGTGCAAAAGAAGGAAAACATGGACAGCCGCACTCCAAATTCTTAAAAAAGACGTGCCCTTTATTGGGTGAAGGAAAAATGCACTACAGGTATCAGCACACAGTGGGAAAAACAGCTGACGCGTTTCGCACTGGATATCAATGCTTAGTCATAGCCAAATAGCTATGACTAAGCATTGATATGCAATGCGAAACGTGTCAGCTGTTTTTCCCACTGTGTGCTGATACCTGTAGTGCATTTTTCCTTCACCCAATAAAGGGCACGTCTTTTTTAAGAATTTGGAGTGCGGCTGTCCATGTTTTCCTTCTTTTGCACATACGCATCCTTTAAGTCTAGGGAGACCAGGAAACAGTTTGGAGGTAGTAAGGCTGAATATATCGAGTCCATCCTGAATCTCTTGTAGGTTATGGACACATTCAGGGGTTTGAGGTTTAGGATAGGTCTGACCTTTCCGGTGGGTTTCTGTACTCTGAGTATGTGGGAGTAAAACCTGTGACCTCTTTCTTCCTTGGGTACCTCTGTAACTACTTCCTGTTTCTTGAGATCCTCTAAGGCTCTCATTAATCCTTCGGCTTTCCCTCTGTTTTTTGGAAGTTTTGTTAAATAGAATTTGTTTGGGGGTGGTTTGGAGAACTCCAGATGATAACCGTCCTTTATTAATTCTTAAAATAAATTGATTGGAGGTTATCTTTTCCCACTGTGGGAGGAAAGCCCCCAGTCTTCCTCCCACTGCGAGCAACCTGTAATTTTTTTGTCATAGGTTTGTTCAGGACGACGAAAAATCACTCCTCCTTTGCCTTTCTGGGCCCATGGCCTTTTCTGATTGTCTGCCTTGGGTGTTGTGAAACGGGGACATTTTGGGACCCAATTAATATTCTTTTGTCTCCTTTTGCTCTGCTGTGGCTGACTCCAAGGTGCTTTGCATTTCAGCGCAAACTCTTTCTTTTTATCCGCTGCACGATCGAGCACTTTTTCCAACCCTGGCCCAAAAAGCAGGTCCCCTGTAAATGGGATACCACATAATTTGGTTTTAGACAAGCAGTCCCCCTGCCATGTCTTTAACCATAGAGCCCGCCTTGTGGAGTTGGCTAGTGCGGATGATCTAGCTGCCATCCGCACGAGTTCAGCTGAGGAGTCTGCGATATAAGCTATGCCTCGCAGCAGTGTAGGAAAGGAGGATAGGATTTGCTCCTTCGCAGTTCCTTCCTCAATGTGAGCCTGGATCTGGTTTAACCAGAACTCCATATTTCTGGCTACTACCGTGACTGCCATTGCTGGTTTTAAACTTCCCAGTGTGGCGTCCCATGACTTTAATAACAAATGCATTTTTTTATCCATTGCTTCGGATAAGATGTCCATATCCTCAAAAGCTAGATCAGTATGCCTTGATACCTGCGAAAAGGTGGCATATAGCTTTGGGATGTTGTTCCATATTGAGGATGGGTCATGAAAATGGAAATGGTCTCTTTAAAGCTTTAGAAAATAATGTTTTTCTTTCTGGTTCCTGCCATTCTTTTTTAATCGCTTCTACCAATACTTCATGAACCGGAAAATTCCTCTTTTCTTGTTCTCCTAAACCCTCATACATCTGGTCATGCAGGGATAGGGATTTCTTCTCAGTTTGTATACCCAGAGTGGTATATATGGCTCCCAAGAGGTGATCGACATCCTCTAATGAGAGCTAATAACGGGAGGGCTTTCTGGAATCACCTTCCTGAGCCTTCTCCTCTGATTCTTGGGAACCAGACACTGCACTGTCAGGTTCCTCTTCTGGCGCCTCTCTAGGAGCTATTGAAGGGCCTGCACTGGTGGAAGGTCTTAATTCCGGTAAAACGGCTGCTGCCTGTACAGGAGGAGTAGCTGACTGAAGCTGCGGGATCTGAAAACCTTAAAAAAAATGTTTTAAAAGATTCAAAGGTGTTGGACAATTCTTTAACAGAAGATGCCAGATCACTCTGTTCCGCAGTATGCTCCTGTACTAGATTGTTGAAACAATCGCTACAAATAGCTTTCTTCCAAGACTCCCTAAGTATGACTTTGCAGGAAGGACACTTTCTCTTTGAACTGTGAGTGGTCTTATCTTTGTCAGTTTTCTGAAAGACATAAGGGAAAAGATATACCCCACAGATAGTACCGTAATCTTCTCCCTGTGCAGTGACTTCATACGGGCTTGCCTCACTAGGGGCCCTATGAATCACCCTCTGACACTGAGGGCTTGACCCACCTCCCCCTCCCCGTGGGGGGAGGGGTGGTGGGTTTTTACGAGAGGGGAGGTCCACCCTAGGTTCCCCTTACCTTAGTATGGCTGGAGATGGTCTCTGCTGGAGCAGTATCTTTGCCTTCACACAACCCCGGTGGAGAATGGCTGGGCTAGACTGTCCTTCCTTGACACCCACCCCCCCCCCCCCCCCCCATCTCCTGGACAATATAAGGAGAAACACAATGATGAGCTAAGCTCTGACATTTTTGCTGCTTCCACTCTCACTTGAGCCCTGCTGCCATCAAATTCAGGGACTTGCACTGCTAGAATGCAATGCATTTATATTTATTACTTTGTCTATTATAGCTACCTACAATTCAGTTTCCACTATGAGAAGCTCCTTCAAGCAGGGCTTGACAAATTTGCTTGGAATCTAGGAGCTAGCTAAAAAAGTTAGGAGCCAGGAATGCACCCCGTCCCGCCGAGCTCACGTGCAGAAGCGAACACATACGTGCGTAGCGCCTGCATATGAAAGCGGCATCCAAACCACACATGTGAGGTATTGCATTGATTGGTAGAGCGAGAGCAATAATTCTAGCCATAGACTTCTTCTGTAACTCAAAACATGCAACCTGTAGAATTTTTTAAACATCGCCTATGGAGATTTTAAAATAGAGGACGCAATTTTGAAGCATGACATGTTGGGTATCAATTTACTCGGCGTAACATTATCTTTCACAACATAAAAAAATAAATAAAAATTGGGCCAACTTTACTGGTGTCTTATTTTTTAATTAAAAAAGTATATTTTTTTCCCAAAAAAAGTGCACTTGTAAGACCGCTGCGCAAATATGGTGTGACAGAAAGTATTGCAACGACCGCCATTTTATTCTCTGGGGTGTCAGAATAAAAACACACACACACACACACACACACACACACACACACACACACATATACACACACATATACATATACACACACACATATATATATATATATATATATATATAATCTCTCTATATAAAAATGGGGTAGTGAAAACAGACAGGGGAAGCACCATTAAAATGTCTTGTCATGCCAACGGCCACCACAAGACAGCGCCAGATCACAGAAAGAAAGCATAGGCCTGCAGAAGGCCTCAATTGCATCACGATCGCGCAGGGGGCGCACGGAGACACAGGATGCCCCAGGTCATGAATTTTTCTTCATAAATTTTGGCTAAAATCGATACTGCTACATATCTTTGGTAAAAATAAGTACAAATTGGTGCAAATTTTTTGGTCTTTGTGAAAGTTCACAAGCTATGGTGCCAATATCCAAAAATGTATCACACCTGAAGTACTGATGGCCTATCTCATTTCTTGAGACCCGAACATGCCAGAAAAGTACAAATACCCCCCAAATGATCCCTTTTTGGAAATAAGACATTCCAAGGTATTTAGAAAAAGGCATGGTGAGTTTTTTGAAGTTGACAATTTTTTCCCACAATTCTTTGCAAAAATCAAGATTTTTTTTTTCCCCCCTTTTCACAAAATTTTCATATTAGCAGGTTATTTCTCACACACAGCATATGCTTACCACGAATTACACCACAAAACACATTCTGCTATTCCTCCTGAGTATGGCGATACCACGTGTGAGACTTTTACACAGCATGGCCACATACAGAGGCTCAACATACAGGGAGCACCAGCAGGCGTTCTGGAGCACCCAGGCCAATTCTGATATTTCTCTCCTACATTTAAAAATCATCATTTATTTGCTAGAAAATTACATAGAACCCCAAAACATTATATATGTTTTTTTAGCAAAGACCCTAGAGAATACAATGGCGGTCATTACAATTTTTTATCTCGCATGGTATTTGCGCAGTAATTTTTTAAACACGTTTAAAAAAAAAAAAAAAAAAAAAGGGGGAACAGTAAAGTTAGCCCAATGTTTTTGCATAATATGAAAGATGAAGTTACGCCGAGTAAATAGATACCTAACATTTCACCCTTCAAAATTGCACACGCTCATGGAATGGCGCCAAACTTCGCTACTTAAAAATCCCCATAGGCAACGCTTTAAATATTTTTACTGGTTACATGTTTTGAGTTATGGAGGTCTAGGGCCAAAATTATTGCTCTCGCTCTAACGTTCGCAGCGATAACTCACACGTGTAGCTTCAACACTGTTTTCATATGTTGGCGGGAATTACGTATATGTTTGCTTCTGCATGCGAGCACACGGGGACACAGGGTGCTTTAAAAAATTTTTTTAAATAAAATGTATTGTTCATTTTACTTTTATTTATTTTAGTTTGACACTTTTATTTCTATTATAAGGAATGTAACCATTCCTTGTAATAGGAATATAGCATGACAGGTCCTCTTTACAGTGAGATGTGGGGGTCAATAAGACTGGGCTGGGAAGCCTGAAAAAATAAAAAAATAAAATAAAAAAAAAAACAAAAAAAAAAAACACGATCCTGGTTTTGACCGTAGCGGTGAATCGGTAGATCTGTGACTGCAATTGTTACAGATACAGCCCACAGCACTGCTGCTATCCGATCCCTCCCCTACTGTACCGATCCCATGGGGCGCGCGGGAGCAAGATTCTAGGAGGACGTCCATAGACGTCCTCCCAGAATAAGTCGACCGCGCTGTAGACGTATTTTGTCTACATCGTGGTCGGCAAGTGGTTAAGGTTTACCTGTAGATGCAAGAAATATCTACTAAACCTGCACGGTTTAGGAGATATTTACAATAAAGACAGGCGCCGTAGACAATGGCACAGGCGCACCGACCGTGCCGTTTTTCTCAATGGCATTATTGTAGTTAATGCCGTATTTTCGCACATGGGCGGGGACTTAACGGTCCCACGAGCATGTGCGGGAGTGACATCATTAACGCCAATCACAGCTGCGATAACAGGAAGAAAATGCGAGGGGACATGGTGGCGGTGGGGAACAAGGAGGACTTCGGGGGGCTTCGATCTCAGGTAAGTGACACGTAATGAGCTAGTATGCTATATAGAGCTGCACGATTAATCGCGATCTCGATTCTCCCCGCCTGCGATCTCCCCGCGGGGTTACCCGCGATTCTTATGTGTCACCGCCATTCCACGTAACCAGCGTTGTATGTATTTATCTTTCTCACAGTTCTGTACAACTGTGTGTATCCATGCGCCACCCAGTGGTTGCCGGCGGTACTGCTTCTGATGTATAAAAAACAGACCAGTGATATGTCTATATTGTTAAAGAGGAGTTCCACCCAAAAATGGAGAAGGGGAAGGACTTCCTGTCCCACTTCATATCGCCTTTTGGCAGCCCCTCCCTGTAGGCGATCGCCTGGGACACGTGACAGGTCCCAGGCGATCGCCTGTCCAATCGAACAGCGCAGTGCCGGAGCCGCGCGCGCATGCGCAGTGCCACTCGCGCATGCGCAGTGGGTGCCCGGCCGTGAAGCCGAAAGCTGCCACGGCCGGGTGCCCACAGTGACATTGAAGACGCCGGCCGGGGGTTGGAGCGGACCCCCGGCCGGCGCGTCGCTGGAGCAGGCAAGTGTCAGTTTATTAAAAGCCAGCAGCTACACTTTTTGTAGCTGCTGACTTTTAATAAACTTAAAAAATGGGTGGAAAACCCCTTTAAAGACCATATAACTCATATGAAAAAAGCAAAATCAAAGTTTGATTCTGCTTTTTTCAAAGGAGTTATATGGTCTTTAACATTATAGACATATCACTGGTCTGTTTTTTATATATTCGTATTTTCAAATAAATCACAGGTTTATTTGGGGGGGGGGGGGGGGGGGGGGGGGGTTTCTGGCAATCAATTTTTGAGAATCGTGATCTTTAGTCTACGCAAAAGAATCGCGATTCTCATTTTGACCAGAATCGTGCAGCTCTAATGCTATGCATACTAGCTCATGATGCCTTTCTCTTGCAGGTATTTTTTACTTCCTCTTTAATTGGCTTCCAAAAATCTCTCGGTGTATAAAATAAAAGCCTATAGTCACTGAATTCTGCTCTAAACATAAAATTGCTAATATTGTTATTATTAATAAAACCACACACACCCCAATCAATGCAAAAGGTAATCAGAAAACAAAAACAAACAATCGGAAGCCAGAATAATTACCCAAACCCTATCAGCAGTGGATTATGAGTGGAAATCGGCAGCCCATCGTTCTGCTTGCAAACATTAATTTTATTCTCATAGGGGGGGGGGGGGTGGTGTGTGTGTGTGTGTGTGTGTGTGTCAAAAAAAAAACACACACACACACACACACGTGACATTTCCTTATCAGTGGCATTGTTACCAGCTGTTAAAGCTGGAATACCCAACACAAAGCTTACTCTATTATAACAAACACTGTCACACATACACTAATGGCTTTTATCACCTTATTGACATCGGTAACACTGACAAAATGAGCCCATATCGCGCGATCAATATGCAATAACCTAAGCTTCGTACGTGATCGGCATTTTACTAGCCACAACATAAACAGCATGTGGCATCAAGCAAGACATACCCGATCTCCAAACAATAAATGCAACGTTCCTCCCGACTTCTTCCCCCTTCGGCCCCGCTCCTTGCAACAGACCAGCTTTAGCAACCTTATTATGGTATACTTCTCAACCAAACCCGACCCACGACAGTCCGCCCCTTGCTCTATCCGATTGGTTACTGCTTGTCAGTTTAGGGAGGACCCCAAATGTGATTGCCAGAGACGTTTGTCTATCAATGCTCTCTCTTCTCTAGCTTCGTTCGGTTGACCCGGTAGGGAAAATGAATCGAGCGGCCCCGTGTATCAAAAAGGAAGCAGTGTGCAATAAGTAGAAACCGTTACCAGAGCTACTAGAGAGAAAGCGGGAAAATACACCGTACAGCTGATGCTGTTATAGAAAAATAGAGGTTTTTTTTTTTATGATGCAGAAGGTGGCTCGTTATTCGGCCAGCTTCTTATTCAGAATGGATCTTTATTCACAAAAGTGATTATTTACTTATCATCTGCAAAGTTTATAAAAAAAAAAAACGTGAACAACAATTCTGTCTCCCTAACTTAGGTGTACGTTTATCCCTTTCATGACTAGGCCTATTTCTGACATTTGGTATTTACAAGTTAAAATCCATATTTTTTGCTAGAAAATTATTTAGAAACCCCAAACATTATATATTTTTTCTTTATCAGAGAATCTAGAGAATAAAATGGCGATATTTTATGTCACACGGTATTTGTGCAGCAGTGTTTTAAATGCAACTTTTTGGGAAAAAGACACTCATGTATTTAAAAAAAATAAAAAAAGCAAAGTTAGCCCAATTTTGGCTGGGCCCCAGTGATTGACTGGGTCCCTAATCCTATGAAGATCCCAAGCATAGGTCCTGTACGAGGAAGCTGTTCTGTGGAGAGTCCGCCTGAGGAGAGGCTAGCGATCCAATAGGGTTTCAACCATCCATCGGGGATCAAGGTAACCGGGTGCTGAGAGGCTGGACGTCGGTCACCTATCAGTCGGTAACCTAACTACAAACTACCTGAAGGAGATCCAGGTGTAAAGTCTACTAAGGAGGATTAACTCCGCTGTTTCAATTCTAAGGAGGGTCTGTGGCAGAGACTTTTCCCTAAGTTCCGAGTGACACTCTGGGGCTGATTTACCAAGCCTTTACTCCATGACTCATGGAGTAAAAGCAGGAGTAGCAGCCGTTTGGTGATTTACTAAAGAAATACGCTGCTAGTGCAGTGTATTTCCCTAGTTACTAATGTGCTCCGTGCGCCCAGGAGAGGGTGCATTGTGCACCAGTACAGACCTGGCGCACGGCACATTAAACTGTAAATTGCGGGGGTTTGGGCGGGAGTTTATTAGGGGGGGAGGTGGGGGGATGCAGGGGAAGTGAAGTGACATGTGTTTTGAAGTGTTTGGCGGGCCGAATTGAAAGGGAAAGTGTTTTTTGAAAACAGATCCCCGTACGCTTGCACAGTGCGCCTGAACCTCGGGAGGTTCATTTGCATACTGGGCATGCGCAGAGAGAAAAGTCAGGGATTCCCGTGCGCCTTGTCAGTACGCCGTGAAAATCTTGGTAAATACCAAGCGGCGTACCCGTGAATGCGCTGCGTGACGCGGCGCACGGGAATCTCCGAGCTGTTTTCAGCCCTGAAGGGGAACTCCGCGCCAAATTTCAAACTTGAAATCGGCGCGGGTCCCCCTCCAGGGCTACATTAGGCTCTTAGGCTTGGTCCGGAACGTGAGGGGTTAAACCCGCGCCGATTCGGCGCGGGGGTCCCCCCCAGATCCAAACCAAGCCCTCATCCCAAGCATGCAGTCTGGCCCGGACAGGAATGGGGGCGGGGACGAGCGAGCGCCCCCCCCCTCCTGAGCCGTACCAGACCGCATGCCCTCAACATGGGGGAGTGTGTGCTGTGGGGGAGGGGGGCACTGCCCCCCCACCCCACAGCACTCTTGCCCCCATGTCGATAGGGACAAGAGCCTCTTCCCGACAACCCTTGCCATTGGTTGTCGGGGTATGCGGGCGGGGCTAATCGGAATCTGCGAGCTCCCTTTAATAAGGGGGCTCCCAGATGCCGGCCCCCCACCCTATGTGAATGAGTATGGGGTACATCGTACCTCTACCCATTCACCTGGGGGAAAATGTAAAGTAAAATAAAACACCACACAGAATAAAATATTTTATTAATCTGCTCCGGAGCCCCCCCTTTCTTCTTTAGCTCTCTTAGAAGGGGGGGTTTCTTCTCTCCCGATCTTCTGCCGGGACCCTGGGCTTCGGTGATTTCTGCCGGGGGAGGGCGCCATCCCTCGGTCCTCTCCGGAGCCTTCCGCCGGATGCCCCCACCCCATTTAAGCTCTTTTTCATTAGGGAGGGGCATCCGGACTTCGGGGTCTTCTGCCGGGGGATGGCGCCTATCCCCCGGTCTTTCCGGTGCCTTCCGCCAGGGTTCCGGTCTTCCTGGTCTTCTGCCGGGGGTGCGCCAACTCCCCGGTCTTTTCTCTGCTCCCTCTTCTGCCTGGCTCCCCCGCGGAGCCAGGGCTTTCTTCCGTCTTCTTTCTTCTCTCTTCCTTCTTCTGCCTGTCTCCTCCAGGAGCACAGGGCTTGTCTCCGCTGTCTTCTTCCTTCTTTCCTTCTCTTCCATTGGATGTTGACACGACGAGGTTCCGCGCTGACATGCCGTGTCAGCGACGGGCATGGACTTATATAGGGTAATGCCACCATGTGACCTCAACCCATGTGACATCACATTCCCTGGGCATGATGGGAATGTGATGTCACATGGGTTGAGGTCACATGGTGGCATTGCCCTATATAAGTCCATGCCCACTGCTCAGACGGCATTCCAGCGCCGGACCTCGTCGTGTCAACATCGAATGGAAGAGAAGGGAGAAGACAGCGGAGACAAGCCCTGTGCTCCGCGGAGGAGACAGGCAGAAGCGGAAGGCATCGCAGAAGCCCGGAGAGTGGCGCCCTCAGGCGGAAGACACCGTACAAGCCCGGGACCCTCCCCCAAAGGCAGGAGCCTCACTGGTGAAGGGGGTCCCGGTGAATTACGTCGCTGAAGACGGGGGTGGGGTGCCAGTGCACCCCCCCCCGCAGAAACCGTCGTGGAAGCCCGGGACCCTCCCCCAAAGGCAGGAGCCTCCCTGGTGAAGGGGGTCCCGGTGAATTACGTCGCTGAAGACGGGGGTGGGGTGCCAGTGCACCCCCCCGCAGAAACCGTCGTGGAAGCCCGGGACCCTCCCCCAAAGGCAGGAGCCTCACTGGTGAAGGGGGTCCTGGTGAATTACGTCGCTGAAGACGGGTGTGGGGTGCCAGTGCACCCCCCCCCCCCCCGCAGAAACCGTCGTGGAAGCCCGGGACCCTCCCCCAAAGGCAGGAGCCTCCCTGGTGAAGGGGGTCCCGGTGAATTACGTCGCTGAAGACGGGGGTGGGGTGCCAGTGCACCCCCCCGCAGAAACCGTCGTGGAAGCCCGGGACCCTCCCCCAAAGGCAGGAGCCTCCCTGGTGAAGGGGGTCCCGGTGAATTACGTCGCTGAAGACGGGGGTGGGGTGCCAGTGCACCCCCCCCGCAGAAACCGTCGTAGTAGCCCGGGACCCTCCCCCAAAGGCAGGAGCCTCACTGGTGAAGGGGGTTCCGGCAGAAGATGGCGAAGCCCGGGGCCTAATGGGGTGGTGGTGGGGGGCCCCGGCAGAAGACCCCCGGCTGACTAATAAATTAATTTTTAAATGTGTGTGGTGTATTATTTTTTTCCATTTTTTTTCCCCAGGTGAATGGGTAGGGGTACAATGTACCCCATACTCATTCACATAGGGTGGAGGGCCGGAATCTGGGGACCCCTTTATTAAAGGGGTCTCTCAGATTCTGATAAGCCCTCCGCCCGCATACCCCGACAACCAACGGCCAGGGTTGTCGGGAAGAGGCTCTTGTCCCTATCGACATGGGGACAAGAGTGCTTTGGGGTGGGGGGGCAGTGCCCCCCTCCCCCACAGCACACACTCCCCCATGTTGAGGGCATGTGGTCTGGTATGGCTCAGGAGGGAGGGGGGCGCTCGCTCGTCCCCACCCCCATTCCTGTCTGACCAGACTGCGTGCCTGGGATAAGGGCTTGGTTTGGATCTTGGGGGGGACCCCACGCTATTTTTTTTTGCGCGGGTTTAACCCCTTATGTTCCAGACCAAGCCTAAGAGCCTGGTATGCACCTGGAGGGAACCCACCTTATTTTTTTGGGGGGGATCTGGAGTTCCCCTTCATGAACAGCGATCTGTCATTTACACATGTCAGTCTCACCCCCCCCCCTACAGTTAGAACACACCCAGGGAACATATTTAACCCCTCCCTCGCACCTAGTGTTAACCCCTTCCCTGCCAGTGGCATTTTTACAGCACTGATCGATAGAAAAATGCCAATGGTTCCAAAAAAGTGTTCGATGTGTCCGCCATAATGTCGCAGTACTGATAAAAATCGCTGATCGCCCCAATAACTAGTTAATACAAAAAAAAAATATTTTGTAGACGCTATAACTTTTGCCAAAACCGAACACTAAACGCTATTTGCGATTTTTTGGAACCAAAAAGATGTAGAATACGTATCGGCCTAAACTGAGAGTTTTTTTATTTTTTAGAATATATATTTTTGGGGATATTTATTATAGCAAAAAGTAAAAAAAAGTTTGACATATGTGGGCGGGACTTACGCAAGTCCCGCCCACGTATATAAACATTGTTCAAACCACACATGTGAGGTATTGACGCGTGCGTTAGAGCGAGAGCAATACTTTTACCACTAGACCTTCTTTGTAACTATAAACTGGTAACCTGGAAAAAAAGAAAAAGGTCGCCTATGGGGATATTCACGGAATTCATTTTGGCCCCATTGCAGGAGTGTTTCCAATAGTAAAGCGTGACATGTAAGGTATCTATTTACTCAGTGTAACATCATCTTTCACATTATCCCCAAAAATTGGGCTCACTTTTGTGTTTTGTTAATTTTTAACCACTTGAGCCCGGACCATATTTCTGGTCAATGACTGGGCAAGTTTTTGTGATTCGGCACGGCGTCGCTTTAACTGACAATTGCGCAGTCGTGCGACGTGGCTCCCAAACAAAATTGGCAACCTTTTTTTGCCCACAAATAGATTATTAAATGTGCGTGTTTACTTCTGTCTTTAATACCTCCCCTTCAGGCTGGAAAGCATCAGATCAGGGGAAACCAAAAAAAAAAAGCTCTCATTCCATTGCAGCTTGGTTCCTACATGTGTGATGAACTGAGCATGCTCAAACACTTAGAAAAAAAATATCCTTTCTTTTTAAAAGGTGAAAAACACTCCTTGGATGCTCATAGAGCGTGATTTGCATTAATTGCAGGTGTGCCCAATTACAAGCTCACCCAAACTAGAGACTGCAATTTGTTCATGTGATTTCAATTGCTTCATTACTAGCACTGTTATAAAAAGCTTGGATCGATCAGTCCTCAGCTGCCCTCAGAAGGGGCAGGCTGGCAGAAATGCTGTTGCGAAACACAAATGTGGTTTGTTGCATGGGTTTTGTTTTATTTTGCCAATGGTTTTGGTTTATTTTTAAATGATGTTCACTTTGATGTATTTGTCTATGTGGCCTTATTTCTTTATCGTTACATCACGGGACACAGAGCGGCATTCATTACTATATGGGTTAAATGGAGTACCTTCAGGTGATGGACACTGGCAATCTCAAACAGGAAATGCCCCTCCCTATATAACCCCCTCCCATAGGAGGAGTACCTCAGTTTTTACGCCAGTGTCTTAGGTGTTGGTCATGGTTTAGCTTGCCTCCGCATCCTTGGGATTAGGTGAGCTAACCGGTTCTGTCCAAAGGCCTCAGCGCTAAAGTGGTCAGTAACCGGACCCCAAACCCTTGGGGTATAGCCCATAATGCTTTTCTTTTTAGAGAGCTGGACCCTGGGCCCAGAACTTAGAAACCTTTGGGTGCCTAATGTTTCTGTTGCCAGAGTGCTATATGGGCCCAGGACAGTGGATCCTTCATAGGAACCCAGGGCCTGAAGGTCTAGACATCCCCACGGAGATGGGGGAAGATTGGGCCTCTTGCTTGGCAAAGTCCTGCGGCATGGAGCAGGTAAGTGAGGGGAAAACTTGCGGAACTTGGTTCTTAGCAGGTTTTTTCTGGGGGGTCACAGGGGACATGCCTAAAGTTATGCGCTGCATCTGGCAAACTAGTCACATATCTTAATGATAGGATGGCTCTATGTGTATTATTCCCCATAAGAAGTAACCTCCCGGGTAGTGTTGGAAAAGCATTGAGTGGGGCCTGTGTGATATAATGTGTGTGTGTTCAGAGAGCTGTGCTTACCTGCAAGCCTCCAGGCGATGCTCCATCGGTTCTTCCTCCTCAGAGCCTGCGCGCGTCCCCGTGTTATAGGCGCAATTCGCGCCGTTTAGCTGAGGGGGGAAGGGCGGGTCAGCTGTTTAAGGAAGGGGCGGCCCTTCCTTTTTCGTTCCAGCAGCTCATTCTAAACATTGGAACTGAGGAGGAAAGGACCAGAGCGGCAGCACGGGGCGCCGAGGACACACAGTGGCCAGAAAGGATATTACAGTCTTCAGAAGACTGTTTTCAAGCCTAGAAATAGGCTGTTTCTTTTCCATCTCAATAGTTTTTCTTGGCAATACTACTCAGGGGGACAGAATGCTTTTTCTTTCCTGGATTTGAAAAACAAAACGAAAAAAAAAAAAAGATTGAAAAAAAAAAAAAAATGTCATCTAGGGGAGAGAAGGCATTTTTTATCCCCCAAACAGGTGTTTGGACAATTAACTATTATAGTTCCAAGTACTAATAAGCTAGCAGGTGTACCTCGGTATTGTACCATGGCATCCGGGTCAGAGGGTACAAGAGGTGGGGATTCCCCCAGAGAGTCTGAGGTCTCGGACAAGGTTATGCCGCTGCTTTCCCCAAAGGGAGCCTTGGGGCCATCGGGATCTGGGGCTGGAACTGGCGCGGGTCAGTCCAACCCTAAGATGGTCACGGACGAGGTATTACTCACCTCTTTAAAAGAGATGGAGAAAAGAATGGAAAAAATGATAGCCACAGCTATGCGGGGCAGTAAACGGATTAGATCTCCGTCGCCCGAGCGTGGACCCTCGGAAGAGGAGGTCCTTTCCTCAGGGGAACTGGACGACCTCTTGGACAAGGACCAAGTAGGTTCGGGGATCGAAGATCCGGATACAGAGGAGTCTGGAGCAGTCTCCCAGGGGGAGAGCTGGTGGATTCAAGCCTTAACGGACTTGGTCCATAGTGCATTCAACTTGCCAGTACCAGATCTCCAAGTATCGACGGTTTCAGCTTTGGGCTCACTAAGGGCGCCTCAAAGCAATGCAGTGTTTCCGATCCATCCTCTGCTAGAGGGAGTTTTATTCCAAGAGTGGAGCAAGCCAGATAAGATCTTTTTACCACCTAAAAGATTCTCTGCCCTATATCCTATGGAAGATAAATTTTCCAAGAGATGGGCTACTCCTGCAGTGGACGCAGCCATCTCATGTGTTAACAAATCGTTAACATGCCCTGTAGAAAACATACAGGTGTTCAAGGATCCAGTTGATAAACGCTTGGAAGCACTACTTAAGAACTCCTTCACTACTGCAGGGGCAGTAGTACAGCCAGCTGTGGCTGCGATTGGGGTTGCTCAAGCATTATCGGATCAAATTAAGCAGATGCTTAAACTTATTCCTGCCCAGCAGGCAGAAGAATTTTCGGATGTCCCTAGGGCCATATGTTTTACGGTAGACGCAATTAAGGATTCTATCCAGCAAGCGTCACGTTTATCGTTATCCCTTATCCATATGAGAAGACTCTTGTGGTTAAAAAACTGGGAGGCCGAGCCCCCATGCAAGAAGCTCCTGGCAGGGTTCCCCTTCCATGGAGGACGACTCTTCGGAGAAGACCTAGATAAATACATTCAGACCATTTCAAGCGGCAAGAGTACTCTTTTGCCAACTAAAAAGAGGTTTCAGGGGCCTGCGTTTAAACGACAGTACTCCCCTGGGCAGGGGCCCTCTAATGCCAAACAGTATCGACGGCCTCCTGCGAAAGCAAACTTCAGCTTCAACAGCAAGTCGCAGGGACAGGCTGCCAGAGGCAGAAAACAGTGGTTTCGCAAACCAGCAAAACCAGCCCCCAAGCCAACCTTATGAAGGGGCGCCCCCACCCACGAAGGTGGGGGGAAGGCTGCGTCTTTTTTCAGAGGTTTGGGAAGCCAGCATTCCCGACAAGTGGGTACGGTCTTCCGTGGCCACGGGCTACAAATTAGATTTCCTAAAGTTTCCTCCTCCTCATTTCCAGGAGTCAAGGATTCCAAACGATCCGGTGAAGGGAGCCGCATTAATGTCGGCATTAAATCATCTACTTTCCCAGGAAGTAATCGTGGAGGTACCAGTCCTGGAACAGGGGCTGGGTTTCTACTCCAACCTATTCATCATCCCAAAGTCCAATGGAGATGTCAGGCCAATTTTGGACCTAAAGATGGTAAATGCATACCTAAAAGTCCGCTCATTTCGGATGGAATCCGTGCGGTCAGCAGCTGCCACACTCCAAAGGGACGACTTCATGGCGTCCATAGACATAAAGGATGCCTACCTTCATGTTCCAATTTATCAGCCACATCAAAGATATCCACGCTTTATGGTGGCTTCGCGTCATTTCCAATTCGTGGCGCTTCCCTTCGGGTTGGCTACGGCCCCCCGGGTGTTCACGAAGGTCCTAGCTCCAATCCTAGCCAAGCTAAGGATCCAAGGGGTCACGATCCTAGCATACCTGGACGACCTCCTAGTCATAGATCACTCGTCTCCTGGCTTGGAGCGAGCAGTGGCCCTCACGGTCCAATACCTCGAGAGGTTCGGCTGGGTCCTAAATCGAGAAAAGTCAGCATTCCAGCCCACAAGGCAGTTGGAATATCTCGGCATGAGATTAGACACAGAACAACAAAGGGTGTTTCTACCTCTGATGAAGGTCAAAGCCATCAAGGAATTAATCCTACTGGTTCTAAGCAAGAAAGAACCGACTATTCGCCTATGTATGAGATTACTAGGCAAGATGGTGGCCACATTCGAGGCGGTACCATACGCCCAGAGCCACACTCGCATCCTGCAGGCAGCCATCCTGTCAGCATGGAGCAGAAGGCCACAGGCCTTGGATATCCCGTTGCCGCTCTCATCAAGAGTCCGACAAAGTCTGTGTTGGTGGTTAGACCCTCAGAATCTACTGAAGGGGAAGTCTTTCAGCCCAGTGGCTTGGAAGATAGTGACCACAGACGCCAGCCTGACGGGCTGGGGAGCAATTTTGGATGGTTGCACTCGCCAAGGTACTTGGGCAAAGCCAGAGAAGCAGTTGCCCATCAACATCTTGGAGCTCAGAGCTGCTCGACTAGCCCTCAGGGCTTGGACGTCAAAATTGCAGGGGTTCCCGGTGAGAATTCAATCAGACAATGCCACGGCCGTGGCATACATAAATCACCAAGGGGGAACCAGGAGTCAAGCCGCTCAGTGAGAGGTGAGCTTGATTCTCCTATGGGCAGAGGCTCATGTGCCCTGCATATCGGCAATATTTATTCCCGGAGTGGACAACTTTCAGGCGGACTTCTTAAGCCGCCAGACTCTATTGCCGGGGGAATGGTCTCTGCATCCACAAATCTTTCAAGCACTCTGCCAAAGATGGGGAGTGCCGGACGTGGATATCATGGCATCGAGACTCAACAAGAAGCTAGACAGGTTCATATCCCGCTCAAGGGATCCGATGGCCTGCGGAACCGATGCGCTGGTTTGCCCTTGGCATCAGTTCAAACTTCTTTATGCGTTTCCCCCGCTTCAGTTACTACCCCGCCTGCTGCGCAAGATCAGGGTGGAGCACATACCAGTCATCCTGGTAGCTCCAGCATGGCCCAGATGGGCATGGTACTCACTAATCCTAAGGATGGTAGTGGGAGACCCTTGGACTCTTCCTCTACGGCCAGACCTACTATCGCAAGGTCCGATCCTCCACCCTGCCTTACGGCATCTAAATTTGACGGCCTGGAAGCTGAATCCCTGATTCTCAGGGGTAGAGGTCTGTCTCAGAAGGTAATCTCTACCCTAATCAGAGCCAGGAAACCGGTCTCTAGGGTGATTTATCACAGGGTCTGGAAGGCCTATGTAGGCTGGTGTGAGTCCAAGCTATGGCTTCCTCGCAAGTTCACCATCGATAGAGTTTTAAGTTTTCTCCAGCTAGGAGTGGATAAAGGATTGGCATTAAGCACAATCAAAGGACAGATTTCTGCTCTGTCAGTGTGGTTTCAGCGGCCGCTGGCCACCCACTCGCTGGTTAAGACCTTCCTTCAAGGGGTCTTACCTATTAAACCTCCAGTTAAATCCCCGCTTTGCCCGTGGGATTTAAATCTTGTTCTGTCAAGTTTGCAGAAACAACCGTTTGAGCCGTTGGCTGAAATTCCTTTGGTTTTACTGACAAGGAAGTTAGTATTTTTGGTCGCCATAGTTTCCGCAAGAAGAGTCTCGGAACTGGCGGCCTTATCCTGTAAGGAACCATATCTTATTTTTCATAAGGACAAGGTCGTTCTCCGCCCTCATCCTTCCTTCCTACCAAAGGTTATATCCAGTTTTCATCTAAACCAGGATTTGGTATTACCATCCTTCTTCCCTAAACCTACTTCCAGAAAGGAAGGGTTGCTGCATACCTTGGATATTGTCAGGGCCATGAAGGCCTATCTTAAAGCTACAGAGAAAACCCGGAAAACGGATGTGTTGTTCATTTTACCGGATGGGCCCAAGAAGGGGCAGGCAGCTGCAAAGTCCACCATCTCTAGGTGGATTAAGCAGTTAATCACTCAGGCCTACGGCTTGAAGGGGTTGCCTCCTCCAGTATCATTAAAGGCTCATTCTACTAGGGCCATGGGCGCCTCCTGGGCAGCACATCACCAGATCTCTATGGCTCAAGTTTGCAAGGCGGCAACCTGGTCTTCTGTCCACACGTTTACAAAATTCTACCAGTTGGACGTAAGAAGGAATACTGATACAGCCTTTGGGCAGGCAGTGCTGCAGGCTGCAGTTTGAGACCCTCGGATTCCGGGGGCTCCCCTTTTTTGAGTTAAATTTAAAATGTAAGATTATTTTTCTCAACTAAGTTGGATTTATTATGATTTGAGTATATCTCTAAATTAAATCCTTTTGTCTTGGAGATGTTCTCCCTCCCCTCATTGTAAGCATTGCTTTGGGACATCCCATATAGTAATGAATGCCGCTCTGTGTCCCGTGATGTAACGATAAAGAAAAAGAGATTTTTAATACAGCTTACCTGTAAAATCTTTTTCTTGGGTCGGGAAAAAAAAAATTTGAAAAAAAAGACGGCGACGCGGGATAGACGGGTCTACTTTTACAAGGCCTAAACAGTTTAGGCCTTGTAAAAGCAGCCCTAATTTTACGATTGCAAACTAATACTTACGGAGAAAAAACGAAGCTGAAAAGCTTCGTGGATCTCCGTAAGTGCTAATATGCATACCCGAAGCGGCATTTCGACTCGAAATGCCCCCAGCGGTGGATGCAGTACTGCATCCTAAGATCCAACAGTGTAAGTCCCTTACACTTGTCGGATCTTCTCCCTATCTTTTGGAAACTGATTCTGTGGATCAGTTCCAAAGATAGAAATAGGGATACGATGGCGTATCAGTAGATACGCCGTCGTATCCCTTTTGTGGATCTGGCCCAATATGAGGACTGAGAAGATTTCCTTTAGTTGAACTAACAAAAGTGTCTCCATTCTAGAGCTGGTAACATTGAGGGTATTCAGTATAATTTTAAAGAACTGTTTTTGTGGGTAAGAGGCATAGGAAAGGAGTATGGACGGTATAAAACTGGGAATTATGTGCAGTGATGGAGAGGAATGTGGAGGGTCTAACAGTGGGCACTATGTACAGGAGAGCAGTGTGGAGGGTATGACAGTGGGCAGTATGTACAGGAGAGGAGTGTGGATGGTATGACAGTGGGCAGTATGTACAGAAGAGGAGTGTGGAGGGTATGATGGGGGCGGTATGTACAGGAGAGGAATGTGGAGAGAAAGATAGTTGGCAGTATGTAGAGTGTGAAGGGTAAGGTTGGGTTACAGTATGTACAGGAGAGGAGTGCTGAGGGCAAGGTTGGGTTACAGTATGTACAGGAGAGGAGTGTGCAGGGTATGACAGTGAGCAGTATGTACAGCAGAGGAGTGTGGGGCGTATCACAGTGGGCAGTATGTACAGGAGAGGAGTGTGGAGGGTATGATAGTGGGCAGTATGCATAGGAGAGGAGTGTGGAGGGTATGATAGTGGGCAGTATGCACAGTAGAGGAGTGTGGAGGGTATGATAGTGGGCAGTATGCACAGGAGACTAGTGTGGAGGTAATGACAGCCAGCACTATGTACAATAGAGGAGTTTATGAATGTGGGCAGTATGTACAGGAGAGGAGTGTGGAGGGTATAACAGTGAGCAGTATGTACAGGAGAGGAGTGTAGATGGTATGATACTGAGCAGTATGTACATTAAATGAGTGTGGAGGGTAAGACAGTGAGCAGTATGTACAGGAGAAGAGTGTGGAGGATATGACAATAGTATGTACAATAGTATGTACAGGAGAGGAATGTGGAGGGTATGAGAGCAAGCAGTATGTACAGGAGAGGAGTGTGGATGGTATGATACTGAGCAGTATGGACATGAGATGAGTGTGGAGGGTAAGACAGTGAGCAGTATGTACAGAAGAAGAGTGGGGAGGATGACAGTGGGCAGTATGTACAGGAGAGACGTGTGGAGGGTATGAAAGTGGGTCCTGTGTATAGGAGAGAAGTTTGGAGGGTATGACAGTGAACAGTATGTACAGGAGAGAAGTGTGGAGGGTATGACAATGGGCACTTTGTATAGGAGAGGAGTGTGGAGGGTATGACAGTGAGCAGTATACACAGGAGAGGAGTGTGGAGGGTATGACAGTGGGCAGTATGTACAGGAGAGATGTGTGGAGGGTATGACAGTGGGCAATATGTATAGGAGAGGAGTGTGGAGGGTATGACAGTGAGCAGTATGCACAGGGGAGGAGTGTGGAGAGTATTATGGTGGGCACTATGTAAAGGAGAGAAGTGTGGAGGGTATGACAGTGGGCACTATGTATAGGAGAGGAGTGTGAAGGGTATGACAGTGGACACTATGTATAGGAGAGGAGTGTGGGGAGTACGACAGTGGGCACTATGTACAAGAGAGAAGTGTATGACAGCGGGCACTATATACAGGAGAGGAGTGTGAAGAGTGCGATAGGGGGCACTATGTACAGGAGAGAAGTGTATGACAGCGGGCACTATGTACAGGAGGGGAGTGTGTAGGGAATGACAGCGGGCGCTATGTACAGGAGAGAAGAGTGGAGGGTATGACAGTGAGCAGTATGTACATGAGAGAAGTGTGGTGTCAGGAAATAACTTACCGAGGCCAAGATGCCAAGGGCGGCTCACCTTTGCGACCCGATGCGATCCGCCCCCTGGATTTGGGACAGAGGGAAGGACGCACCAGGAGGCACCGGGACCAGTGGCAGGTGGGGATCCGAAGTAGACCGGGAACCGGATAACGGAGGCTCACTGGGGACTGCTGAGGGTTGCACAGGAAACAGTCCAATAGAGGGTGCACACAGGAAACAAGACTGAGAGGTAATTCCAGGAACAAGCCGGAGTCAGGGGCTGAAGAAAAACAGAGTATCCAAAGTCCAAAGCCAGAGGTCAGGGATTAGAGAGATCAGGTAGTCCAAGTTCAAGCCGGGGTCAAAAGGGTTACAGAAAGCGACAATCCAAAAGCAGGCCAAGGGTCAGGTAAACAGGATATGCAAAGTTAAATATAGCAGCAAGGTAAATCCAAGAGCTGTTACGAACCAGCAATTTGCAGGGAGGAAGGGGCTGGTTTAAATAGGCCGCTCAGGCCTCTGATTGGCCCAAGGTGGAGCGAGCTTGTGCGCGCCCGAGAGCGCGCCCGTGCGCGCGCCCATGCACGCAACGTCTGGTTACACCGCGCATGCGCACGTGCATCAGCTGCGCGCACAACAGAGCTGGCCTGCCGTGAAGCTGGGAAGAATGTGTCCGTGTAAGATTGGTACCCTGACAGTGCCCCCCCCTAGGGGCGGACTCCGAATGCCCAAACTGTCCATCAGTTCTGAATGTTCTTGATGAAAAGCCTGGATCAAGCGGGGAGCATGAAGATTCTTAGAAGGCTCCCAGGAGTTATCCTCCGGAGGGTATCCTTTCCATTGAACTAAATACTGGATGGATCCTGTAAGATTCGGGCAGAGCTAACTCAAAAGCCACGGGGTTAATTTTCCGCTTGATTTTGAACGGGCCAATAAACTTGGGGCCCAATTTACGTGATGGGATTGGTAGTTTGAGATTAATGGCCGATAGCCAGACTTTTTCTCCGACTTCAAAAGTCGGACATTCCCTTCTACCTTTATCATAGAATTTTTTTAAACTTTCTTGAGCCTGCTGCATGCCCTCCTGAAGTTTTCGAAAATTCTGTTGGATGGAGATCAAGTGCTCCTGAACCGCTGGAACTGATGATTCAGGGATGGAGTCCGGGAGAAAAGATGGATGAAAGCCAAAGTTGGCCCAAAATGGAGTTTGATTAGTAGAGGCATGTACTTGTTGTTATAGGCAAATTCTGCCGATGGTAGTAAGGATACCCAATCGTTTTGAGATACAGAACAGAAGCAGCGGAGGTATTGCTCCAGGGTTTGGTTGGTCCTTTTTGTTTGACCGTTGGATTGCGGGTGATAGGAAGAAGATAAACAAACTTTGATCTCTAGTGATTTGCAAATTTCTCTCCAAAATTTCGAGGTAAATTGCACCCCTCTGTCGGACACAATACTCTTAGGTACACCGTGCAATCTTACTACCTCTTTTAGAAAGATTTTAGCTGTATCTGCCGCAGAGGGTGTGCCGATCATGGGCAAAAAATTAGCTAGTTTGGATAAACGGTCAACAACAACTAAAATGGTGGTAAAGCCTTCCGAAGGCGGTAGATCCACAATAAAATCCATGGAAACCCCTGACCATGGGCGTTCTGGAATGGGAAGAGGTTTTAATAAGCCCCAAGATTTGGTATTTGGGCCCTTACAACGTTGGCAGCGGGAACAAGATGATACATATTTCTTACAATCTTGCCTCCATCTTGGCCACCAAAAAGAGCGACCGACTAATTCCAGGGTCTTTCGAACTCCAAAATGGCCTGCAAATTTATGGTCATGAAAGGTATTCAATACTTGTACTCAGAGTCTCAGGTAATCGTGCTAGAGAAAGGTCTGAGGGGAAACCGGGAAATTGACCTGAGGTGTGCCGGGGGCACGTGGTCGGTATGCCTAAAAGGGGCCAAAAATAAACAGTAGGATGAGCTAGCAAAGAGATTGAAATGAAAGTAACCGTATGTAACCACAAGGCCCCCAATGCAAGAATGCCTGTGACAGACATGTGGAACTGGGATATGTCCGGAAAAGACAGCTGACTACCGCCAATCTAACTTCTCAACAACGAACATACAGACCCCTCGATGAAAAGCAGCAGAACTGCACCTGTACTAAAGCACGGCCCGGAGTGAATATTGAAAGTGCTACCCTAGCTAGGCAGCAAGGAAAGGCTGCGTGTCATGTCCTGTGCTAGCAGGGAAGGGAGTGCTAGGGAAAGGAGGGTGGCCTATCTGAGTACATCCACGAAAATTCGGCGCCCAGACTATGCTGGGCACCAGCTTGAAAAACCTGTTGGGCTGAAAAGTGGCAAAAGAACCAAACCGCAAGTAGGTACAGAATGTTTGTGAGAAAAGAACCCAGGATACTGAGATAGAAACGCCTGGAAGATATCCCAGGCCGAGTCAAGAGCTACCAGGCTGAATTGAAAAGAACTTAAGATCAAGCTTCATCTGTAACAAAAGAGAAGGCAGTATCGGAAAGTTCAAGAGGGCTTGCCACCATGTATGGAACCCCGTAACCAGAGCATGGTTATGTATGTATGGAACCGATTTTTCTGCCTGTGACATGAATTCTGCAAACAAGAACAACATCGTTAAAAACAAAACATGACCAACGAGCCCCAACTTACCTTAGGAAAAGGAAAACCCCACCTTCCCTAACCCCTGCCTACGCGGGTGTCCGTGATTGACACACTCAGTGACGTAGAGCAGGAACGAATACGTAGCACAAGACTGAAAACGTGTCAGTCTCAAGAACCTAGCGAGGCTGAGCAACCTGAGGCAAACCAGGCCAATTGAAAATGTAACACTCAAGCCTATGAACCTGAAGGCGTGTCAGGCAAGTGATGTAAGTGGTAAGATAACATGACGTACAAAAACGTAATCATAGCCGTGAGAAGCGGATGAGGGGACTTGCCACTGCACAAGACAATTAGAAACGAAACATCTCAATCCGACAGTACCCTTGAACGTGACAGGTACCCAGCAGTGGAGAGTGGCCATGTACAAACGTGAGGATATGAATGTGGCATGTGCCCAGACTATGAAAATGTAGGTAAGTGTAGGACTAGTGCAGCTGAAACTGACAACGTGACAATCCCATGAAATGTGAAGGCCGAGCAACCTGAGGCGTAGCAGGCAAATTAAAAACGTACACTCAGGCCTGATGAACCTGAAGACGTGTCAGGTCATTGTGTGAGAAATGAAATGTTTAAGATGCATGAAACGTATGAGAAACGGATGAGGAGACTTGCCACCGTACAAGCCAATTAAAAACGATCATCTCAATCCGTAAACACCCATAGACGTGATGGGTGACCCCCCCCCCAGCGGTAGAACACCATGAATCTAAAAAGAACATGCTAATACTACCAACTGAAAACTAACACAACTGGAACCTGCATGAGAAACGTAAGGTTGCATGAGAAACAAACACATTCGAGAACATGAATAGCATGAGATACGAAAACATGAGAAGATAAATTGTATGAGAACATAAATTGCATGGGAAACGTGAACACCCGGAGAACATGATTGCATGAGGAACGAAATACCCTTGAGAACATAAAAATACCATGAAAAACGTAATCGTGTGTGAAGCGTAACCTGTATGAAAAGCGTACTTGTGTGAAAAAGCGTAACGTAAGAAAGCGTAACGTATGAAAACATGACCAATGTAATTGTATCACAACTGAAACCTGCCAGAGAAGAACGTAAATGTTAGAGAACATGAATAGCATGAGAAACGTAACGTAAAACGAAACATGGAAATGTAAAAATTGCATGAGAACATGACTCGCACGAGAAGCGTAAACCCATGAGGACCTAACTCGCATGAGAAATGTCATCGCATGAGGACACGTAACCGCATGAGGACACGTAACCGCATGAGGACATGAGCATGAAAAACGTAATGCATGAGACAGCATGATGCATGAGAAACGTGGTCGCATGAGAACGCAATCGCATGAAAACGTAATCGCATGAGGACATGAGCATGAAAGATGTAATGCATGAGACAACATAATGCTTGAGAAACGTGGTCGCATGAGAACGTAAACACATGAGAAACTTAATTGCATGAGAAACTACCCTGGGAAACATAACCGCATGCAAACTACCATGTGAACCGTAATCGCATGAGAACGTAATCGCGTGAGAACTACCATGTGAAACGTAATTGCCTGAGAAACGTAAACACATGAGGACATGACTCATGAGAAACGTGACTGCATGAGAACTACCAACAATGCGAAATGTAGTCGCATGAGAACTACCATGCAAACTGTAATCGCATGAGAAACGTAAAAACACAAGGACATGACTCGTAAGAGAAACGTGATTGCATGAAAAACGTGATCGGATGAGAACTACCATGTGAAACGTAATCGCATGAGAAATGTAATCGCATGAAAAACTTAAACACATGAGGACATGCCTCATGAGAAACATGATCGCATGAAAACTACCAGGCGAAATGTAGTCGCATGAGAACTACCATGCAAACCGTAATCGCATGAGAAACGTAAACACAAGGACAAGACTCGTGAAAAAACCAAGATCGCATGAGAAACGTGAACGCATGTGAATGTAATTGCACAAGAACCACCATGTGAAAAGTAATCGCATGAAAAACGTAAACACATGAGGACATGACTCATGAGACACGTGATCGCATGAGAACTACCATGCAAAATGTAGTCGCATGAGAACTACCATGTGAAACGTGATCGCATGAGAAACGTGAACACACAAGGACCCGACTCGCATGAGAAACGTGATCTCATGAGAAACGTGACCGCATGAGAAACGGAATCGCATGGGAAACGTAAACGCATGGGAACGTAATCGCATGGGAAACGTGATCGCAGGCGAAGATTGCATGGAAAACGTGATCGCATGCGAAGATTGCATGGAAAACGTGGTCGCATGAGAAGATCGCATGGGAAACATAATCGCCTGACTCCCTGCAAGCTGGAGGGAGTGATACAGCGGGCGGAGGTTCCCCCCCTCCCCCCGGCGTGAACAGCGGAGGAAGCGGCGGGCGGCTCCCTGCAAGCTGGAGGTTCCCCCCCTCCCCCCGGCGTGAACACCGGAGGAAGCGGCGGGCGGCTCCCTGCATGCTGGAGGGAAAGAAACAGCGGGCGGAGGTCCCCCCCCTCCCCCCGACGTAACCACAGGAGGAAAGGGCGGGCGGAGGGAGCAACACACATGCTGGAGGGAGCAACACAGCGGGCGGAGGTCCCCTCCCCCGGCGTGGACCGAGAGAAGCGGCAGGCGGCTCCATGCTAAAGGGAGCAATGCAGCGGGCAGAAGTTCCCCCTCCCCCAGCGTAAACACCGGGAGAAGCGGGCGGACGGGTAGCGGGCGGATGAATCCCCTCTCCCGGGCGGGCAGGTGCCTAAGCCAGAGGAGCCCTGGTCAAATGAGCGGCCGGATTAACCCCCGAGCGGGTGGCCCCCCATGCCCGATGAAGCCCTGGAAAAATGAGCGGGCGGATGGACACCCCTCCCCCGTGCGGGCAGCTCCCTCCTGCCACGTGGATGGATGCAGACAATCCGGTCCGCTGGGAATCCTGAGGAGAGCACAATGGACACCTGCCGCCATTGCTCTAGATGGAAACAGGAAGTGACGTGCCAACCCCACACACCAGAAAGCCGAGGCCCAGAAGGAGGAAGGAGGGCGGGTTTAAATACCTCCCGACTCCTCCTACAAATACAGGCTGACCTGCGGTCAGCCTTAACACTAATTGCCTGGTTTCTGCTGGCACAAAAATCTTACCCCTTGACCACAGCAAGTCATCCCGTTCCTCCAGAGAAAGATGGCTGGATTGGGACACTGTCTTGAAGCGAGTTTAATGGAGTTGAACAAATCTGTTTGAGAAACCAAAAGAAAATTCTGAGAGGTTAACACAGTGCTAGGTTCAATAGACACAGAATTGTCCGTAAACATTCTGGACAGGGCGTCCGCTTTTCCGTTTTTTGAGCCAGGCCTATAAGTGATATGAAAATTAAAACGTGTGAAAAAGAGAGCCCAACGGGCCTGTCTTGGTCTGAGTCGTTTAGCAGATCGGAGGTACTCCAAGTTTTTATGATCGGTGAAAATTAGAATAGGATGGAGCGCTCCCTCCAATAAATACCTCCATTCTTCTAATGCGAATTTAATGGCAAGGAGTTCTCGGTCTCCCACATCATAATTCCTTTCTGGAGGAGTCAACTTCCGGGATGCGTAGGCCACAGGGTGTAGTAAAGCTTTAGGACCCTGTCTTTGGGACAGGATAGCGCCAGTGGCTGTCTCGGAGGCATCAACCTCCAGGATGAAGGGTAGGACTGGGTCTGGATGCCGTAAAATAGGTGCGGAAGAAAAGACTGTCTTAAGTTTTGTAAAGGCTTCCTGTGCTTTCTGAGACCAACGAAAAGGACAACCCTGATGGGTCAACTCAGTGATGGGGGCCACGATTGAAGAAAAACCAACAATGAATCTACGATAAAAATTGGCGAAACCAATAAATCGTTGTATGCCCTTCTTATCGGTCTTGGACTGCCTTCACTTTTTGTGGATCCATAGCTATTCCATTGATAGAAATGATAAATCCTAGGAAGTGAACTGTGTTTTTTTCAAAAACACATTTTTCGGCCTTGAGATGTAATTTATGTTCTCTGAGGACGGCTAGTACCTTCTTGACGTGGCTCCGGTGCAACTCCAACGAGGCTGAAAAAATGAGAATATCGTCTAAATAAACAACCAGGAAATCATCTAAGTACTGGCGGAAAATGTCATTAACCAGATGCTGGAAAGTGGCAGGGGCATTGCAGAGGCCAGAGGGCATCACCAAATACTCAAAATGCCCAAACCTGGATCTGAAGGCGGTCTTCCATTCATCCCCTTCTCTGATTCGGATAAGGTTATAAGCTCCCCGAAGATCTAATTTGGAGAAGACTTGAGCTGCGCGGAAGCGTTGGAATAGCTCCGGAATGAGGGGTAGCGGATATCTGTTCTTTATAGTAATTTTGTTCAATTCTCTGTAATCGATGCACGGTCTGAGGGAGCCATCCTTTTTACCAACAAAGAAGATTCCCGCTCCAGCTGGAGAAGAGGATGGGCGAATACATTTTTTGTCAAGATTTTCATCAATATACGTTTTGAGAGCTACTAGCTCTGTCTCTGACAAGGGGAAGATGCGACCAAATGGGATCTTAGAGCCCGGCAGAAGGTCAATAGGACAGTCATATGGTCTGTGTGGGGGAAGGCGGCCGGCCTGTTGTTTGTCAAAAACATCTTTAAATTCAAGGTAAACTAAAGGAACATGAAGAAGATCGTCTGGTGCAGCAGTAATGGTAGAGCAAGAAGCTTTGACGGGCTGAAAGCAGTGTTGAGTGCAGTATGAAGAAGAAAACGTAACTTCTCTTTTGCCCCAGTCAATACAGGGTTGGTGAACCTGCAGCCATGGAAGTCCCAAGATGATGGGGAACATTGGGGATGGTAATGAGGTCCAGGCAGAGAAGTTCTTGGTGACGGCGTCGGACAAGTAGCAAAAATTGATAACGTCTCCTGGGTGACTAATCCGGAACGTGGAAGGGAGCCGTCCGCCAAATGGATCTGTAGGTGGAATCTTTGAAACGGATGGAACACCGTAGCTTCTGGGCAATGGCAGAGTCCAGGGAAAGCAACTTCATGCTCTAGAGTCAATTATGGCTGGAAGCCGGGTTACCCCTGCTGGGGAGCTGTATGACAGAAAAAAGGACAACATGAGTCTGTGGTAGGTTAGTATATGACAACTGAAGGTAGGTGGTAAGTTGGGACTTACAGGGTCTCACCGGGCAGAGAGCGACGAAAGTGGCCTGATTCGCCACAGTACAGGCACAAATTGGACTGGCATCTTCGCTGTCTCTCCTGGGACGTGAGAGGTGACCGAACCAGACCAAGCTGCATAGGCTCGGGGTCAGGAAGAGGGGATACAGACGGAACTGGAGGAGGTGTAGGAGCCGTGGAAGATCTTGAAGGTGTCCAGTTGGGACGAGTCGCCTGGAAGCGTTCCGCCCGTCCTTCCCGTAAGCGCCTATTGTGCTGCCCCAATAGGGGCATAGAATATGAGATGCATAGCCTCAGTTAATATTAGCATTGTTATATAGATTAGAGTTTATATAGTGTGGTTTGCCTACTATTTTCTCATAGCTAAATCTATGTGTTATCCTATGCTGCCATCTAGTGGCCTTTGTTGCAATGCACATGTTTTATGTGATTCTTTGAGTTACCACATATTTTCAGTGTATGCCCCTCCCTGCTTCCTGTGTGGAGTACTTCCTGTGTCATCTCTTCAGCCAGCAAGCCACATGTAGAAGGACACTTATGTACTCTGCTCAGTACGTAGGAAAGGCATCATCTTTTGACCGCACAATACTATCACCATTCATCTGCTGTTCCTGTTATCTGCTGTAACCCCTGAAGTTTAAAGAATAAACACCTCTTTTGAATGAATCGGTATTGACGAGTTCAGCTGTCTGACAAGGATTGTCCGCAGTGAGTATATCTGCTTATACAGGCCAGGCATAGAGGTCTCAGCAAGGGATATATCGCTATCACAACAATCGGAGTCAGAATAGTCAAAAGATGCATAGAATTCTTACAGCATGCTGGGTATATGTGTGTGCCCAATCTGCAATCAAGCTCAGTGCCAGCCCCCATCTTGTGTAAGCACATGGTCGCACAAGCTTACTGCGCTTCATGCGAATGTTGAAAGCTGTTTCTCTAATTGAACTGTGTTACCCCACCTGTCTAAGCTGCTGTTCGTCTTCTTAAAGAGACAGTACCATTTTTTACAAAACCGTGAGAAATGTCTAGACAAGGCTCTGAACACTCTTTTACAGCTGAACCAACGCAGATTCATCATGCCTCTGAACCCGCAGACGTACAGGGAGCAGTCTCTGCAGATATTGCTGAACAGAGTGTAAGACCCAAGCGTACAATAAAACCAATACAGAAACTCAGAGAAAACTACGAATACACTAGAGATAAGTTCTCCAGCAAGCTATCAGACTTCTGGGACAGAACTGCACACTGCATGTCAGTTTTGCCACGCTTTAATGATCGACCAGCTGAACTAGGAGATTCTATAGTTCGCCTATCTGCTGCGTATGAACACTACCAACGTGTCAGGAGAGTATAGTAGACCAGTACTGTGTGACTGCACAGAGGAGACCCACAATGTATGCAGTGAAGTTAAAAGGTGTTTATTAACAAATAAATGAAGACAACCAGTGCGTAACAAAATAGCATATACAATCAGGGGAAATACCGTATTCATAAACGAAGCCAGGCCAAGGTCATAACACAGGGGAAGTCAGCAGATGGGTGAGGATGGGAACACAGCGGATCAGGGAGCGGATGGATGGACAGGCTGCGGGGCAGGAATCCAAGAGGGAACAGGAATCAGGACACAGGGAGGACAAGTCCAGGCAGGGATCAAGGATCAGGTCCAGAAATCAGGGTCAAATACAAGCTCAGGTCCAGTAGGTATGACGATACCAGGGCGAGGAGTGATTACACACGCCGGGTATTTATAGAGGCGTGCTGATTGCATTCAGGTCACACCTGAACGCAGGAAGGGCTGTATGCTCCATACTGCCAAGAACGCCCCGCTGGTGGACGCCAGTACTGCAGCCCAAGGATAACATAGCAGTAACACCAGCAGGGGGAACCTTCCCTGACACAACGGCTGTCTGCAAAATACACTGCTTTCTTGCAAGACTGTAATATAGAGGACTCTTCAGCAGAACTGACCAAGACTGATGCACTGAACCAACAAAGGGATCTCTTAGTGCAAAATGCTCAGTGTAAGGCAGAACTCCGCATTGCTCAACTGCAAGAGACCAGATCTCACAGATCAACATCAACCAAGCACACTGCACGTTCTTCTAGATCCTCTCGCTCCAGAAGTTCAACATTAAGCGACAAGCTAATAGAGGCCCGCGCTGATGCTGAATCCAAAAAAGCGCAAAGCTCCCTTGCTAAGAAAAAAGCGGAGATGGAATCCCAAATAAAGATTCTGCAAATAGAGAAAGAGGAAGCAGGTGCGCTAGCAAGGCTGAAAGTCCTTGAGCAAGCAATGGGTCAAAGTATTAATTCAGACTGTCTTATCCCAGCAGAACTGGAAGATCCAATTGATCGCACCAGTGATTATGTGCTAAAGCATAATGTTTACAAAGATACAGAGTCATCTCCTGTACCTCCTACTAACAACACTGTTCTGACTCTCAACTCAGGGACCTCCCAGCTCCAAATGCCTGAGTCCCCTCAAGTCCACAACGCAAGAGCATCTACGCAGCAAACCACATCAACTCCTGCCATCAACAAGGTGACTTCCAGCGACAAGCCGCAGCTCCAGCCACAGCCAGCAGAAGCCTTAAAGACTACAGCAAAGTTAAGCGCTCATGCAACATCATTTCATCCTGGTAAACCTCACCCTTCTTCACCAGAGAACTTTCACACCCAAGGGGTTCCACAGATTACTTTGGCACCAAAGAGTGAGAGATCAGACTTGAATGACTTAGCCAGCTATATGGCGCGCCGTGAGCTCATTATCACCAGCCTCTCAAGGTTTGATGACTGTCCAGAGAGTACAGGGCCTGGAGATCAACCTTAAAGGCTGCTATTGCTAATTTCAACCTCACTAGCAAGGACGAACTTGATTTGCTCATGAGGTGGCTGGGGCCAGAATCTGCAAATCGTGTTAAAAGACTGAGGACAGTACATGTTGACCACCCAGATGCAGGTCTTGTTGCCACATGGGCAAGACTTGAGCAAGCCTATGGTAGCTCAGAAGCCATAGAAAGCGCTCTATTCAAGAGACTGCAAAACTTCCCAAAAATAGGGAACAAAGACTATCGCAGGCTCCAAGATCTAAGTGACCTCCTCATGGAGTTAGAGTTGGCAAAGACAGACCCACGTCTACCTGGACTAAGCTTCCTGGACACTGCTCATGGTGTCAATCCAGTGGTGTCTAAACTGCCATACGGCCTGCAGGAGAGATGGGCGCAGCAGGGCTCAAGGTACAAAAGAGACTATAACGTATCCTTTCCTCCATTCTCATATTTTTGCAGGTTCATCAGTGAACAAGCCTGGATGAGAAATGATCCCAGCTTCAACTTCAGTGAACCCAACTTGCCTGCTTCATCACCATCTCCAAGGTATGACAACACAGTAGCTAAACACAGAGACTTTCATAGAGCAATATCTGTTAAAAGGACAGACATCTCACCACCCGTATCCTCTCATGCATACCAGAGTGATTCGGGTGATAAAGATAAAGATCCTAATCGTCAGTGCCCTATTCACAAGAAGCCTCACCCTCTCAAGAAATGCCGAGAGCTGAGAGCAAAGACTTTACAAGAGCGCAGGGAGATTCTCCAGAAACTTGGAGTATGCTACAGGCGCTGTGCTTCTTATAGTCATTTTGCCAAGGACTGTAAAGTTGTCATCAAGTGCACAGAATGCAGCAGCGAAAGACATGTGACAGCTATGCATCCTACTCCACTTACAGACAGCCCACAGCAGCTACCTACCTCCACCCCTCTCTCAAATCATGGCGGGGAGCAACGAAGCCACGCTCTAGCCCAGGAGAATGTTTCTTCTTCATGCACAGAAGTCTGTGGAGAAGGTTTAGATCACAAGTGCTGTGCCAAGATATGCCTTGTTAAGGTATACCCAGAGGGTCGACCTGAAAAAGCTGCCAGGATGTATGCCATAATAGATGAACAGAGCAACAGATCCCTGGTCAAGCCTAAATTCTTTGAGATTTTTGGCATTGAGGGTCATGCCACACCGTATACTCTCAGAACCTGTTCTGGTCGTGTAGAGACTTTCGGCAGAAGGGTCGATGGGTTCATGGTGTCTCATATCGAAGGGAAAGAGGGCATACTCCTACCAACATTAGTCGAGTGTGACCAGATACCAGACGAAAGAGAAGAGATTCCTACTCCAGAGGTTGCATATCACCATCCTCACTTAAGGCACCTTGCTGATGAGATTCCCGCAATGGACATGAATGCTGAAATCTTAGTCTTGCTAGGAAGAGACATTCTTAGAGTACATAAGGTACGTGAGCAGTGTGATGGACCTGAGGATGCCCCTTATGCACAAAGACTTGATCTAGGCTGGGTAATAGTGGGCGATGTATGCTTGGATAGAATGTGTACGTCATCTGAGATCCACTCCTTCAAAACTTACATGTTAGGAAATGGACGTGCATCCCACTTCAAAGAGTGCCCTCACCATTATGAAATAAAGGAGAAGCCTCTTGACATCATCCAAGTACCTGATGTCACTCCTATGCTTTGTGATGACAACCTAGGTACCACAGTATTTTGTACCACAAGTGACAACAACAAAATAGCCTTGTCAGTTGAAGACAGAGAGTTCATCAAAATAATGGACAAAGAATTCTTCAAGGATGAGTCTAACAGCTGGGTTGCACCATTGCCTCTTCGTGCTGCAAAGGTCAAACTGCCAAACAATCGTGAACAGGCTTTATCCAGATTCAACTCACTTCAACGAACACTAAAGAACAGGCCTGAAATGAAGGACCATTTCATTACCTTTATGAAGAGGATCTTTGACAATGAGCACGCTGAGCCAGCTCCACCTCTTCAAATACACGATGAGTGCTGGTACCTACCCTTCTTCGGAGTGTACCATCCACGTAAGCCAAAACAAATTAGGGTAGTGTTCGACTCCAGTGCCAAGCATCAGGGCGTATCCCTGAACGATATCCTTTTCACTGGTCCTAACCTTACCAACAACCTTGTAGGTGTACTCATGAGGTTCAGAAGAGAGCCAGTTGCCATAACTGCGGACATTGAACAAATGTTTCATTGCTTTATTGTACGAGAAGACCATAGGAACTTCCTAAGGTTTCTGTGGCACCGTGACAACAACATGAACAATGAGATGATTGAATACCGCATGAAGGTTCATGTTTTCGGAAATAGCCCCTCACCTGCCGTCGCAACATACGGTTTACGAAGGACTGCTCTTGACGGAGAACAGGAGTATGGTGCAGATGCTCGACATTTCGTCGAGAGAGATTTCTATGTGGACGATGGACTTAAATCTTTACCTACAGCGGAAGAAGCCATAGACCTGCTCCAAAGGACACAAGTTATGCTTTCTGAGGCTAACCTCAGACTACACAAGATTGCCTCAAACAGTGTTGCTGTTATGAAAGCCTTTCAACCTGGCGATCATGCTACAGGGTTTAAAGACCTAAATCTGGGGATGGACATGCCACCTGTGCAGAGAAGTCTGGGCCTACGGTGGGACTTATTAAAAGACAGCTTCGGCTTTCAAGCAGTGGCGGAATTATAGGGGTCGCTGAGGTCGCCATGGCGACCGGGCCCCTTGCTGCAGGGGGCCCTCGAGGGCCCCCTGTATACAGTCAGCGGCGTTGCTCTTCTGATGGATGAGGAGGGTGATGGTCCTGGCCAAACAATCATATCGCCGCAGCCGCGTTTTCCTTCTCTGCGCGCCTGTGTCCTTCCTCTCTCGGTGCCTCCAACTTCCCTGCTAAGCCTGTCTCACGTGTGCCTGCACACCGGGCGGGGCGGCTGCACACTGTTCTCATCTCTCCAGCTGCCGCCCGGGACGTGTATCTGCGTGGACCCAAGCTGCTGCTGTAACGGGCGGGAGCGCCAGGAGGGTGTCAGCGAATGTTAAGGGGGTGACCGCCGCCGACCAGAGGTGAGAGGAGGGGGAGATTGCCATGGTGTCGACCTGTGCTGGTCTGAGGAGGGGGGGGGGAGGGGTGGTAACTGGACACAGCTAAATATATATGTAGATATATATATATTTAGCCTGGGGGTGCTATGGGAGGTGAGAGGGGGTTCTGCACTGAGGGGGGGGGTCTATGCTTATGGAGAGGAGTCCTGCATTGAGGGGGGTCTATACTTATGGAGAGGGGGCCTGCATTGAGGGGGGTCTATGCTTAAGGAGAGGGGGGTCTTCACTAAGGGGGATCTATGTTTATGGAGGGGGGCTGCACTGAGGGGGATCTATGTTTATGGAGGGGGCCTGCATTCAGGGGGGTCTATGCTTATGGAGGGGGGCTGCACTGAGGGGGATCTATGCTTATGGAGTGGGGGGTCTGCCCTGAGAAGGATCTATGTTTATGGAGGGGGACTGCACTGAGGGGGATCTATGCTTATGGAGAGGGGGATCTATGTTTAGGAGTGGCTCTCTGGGGACCCTGGTGTAAGGGGAGGCTCTCTGGGGACCCTGGTGTAAGGGGAGGCTCTCTGGGGACCCTGGTGTAAGGGGAGGCTCTCTGGGGACCCTGGTGTAAGGGGAGGCTCTCTGGGGACCCTGGTGTAAGGGGAGGCTCTCTGGGGACCCTGGTGTAAGGGGAGGCTCTCTGGGGGCCCTGGTGTAAGGGGAGGCTCTCTGGGGACCCTGGTGTAAGGGGAGGCTCTCTGGGGACCCTGGTGTAAGGGGAGGCTCTCTGGGGACCCTGGTGTAAGGGAGGCTCTCTGGGGACCCTGGTGTAAGCGAGGGACTCTCTGGGGACCCTGGTGTAAAGTGAGGCTCTTTGGGGATCCTGATGTAAGGTGAGGCTCTCTGGGGAACCTAATGTAGGGGGAGACTCTCTGGGGACCCTGATGTAAGGTGAGGCTCTCTGGGGAACCTAATGTAGGGGGAGACTCTCTGGGGACCCTGATGTAAGGGGAGGATCTCTGGGGACCCCGGTGTAAGGGTAGGCTCTCTGGGGACCCCGGTGTAAGGATAGGCTCTCTGGGGACCCCGGTGTAAGGTGTGATGGTGTGTGGGGGGGGGGCGGCGGCATTGAAGGACCTGGCCTTGGGGCGGCAAAGGGAGTAAATCTGGGCCTGAACAGAGGCAGCGCTGAGACTAAGGGCGGACACTGAAAAATTAAGTCAGCAGACCTGCTGACACCAATGAGAGAAGGTGGGGGAGGAGCTTTCCTCTCTGCACGGAGTACCTGTACCGTCTATCCATGAGGCAAGAAGGCATCCTGGTGGGAGATTAGAAGGCACGGTGACCATGACCGATCGAACGGAATTCCCAGGGAATCGATTGATTAACGGTAAGTGACATTTTGCAGAGCTGAGCAATCGATGCCAACCTCCACCACCTGTGCCTCTTACTGATCCCATCCCCCCACCACTGATCTCACCCCTACCCCCCCCTCATTACTTCTACAACAGAGGTGATGGGGGGATAGGGATGAGATCAGTGGTGGGAGGATGGGATCAGTAAGAGGCACAGATGGTGGTGGGAGAGGATGGCACCACAAGTACCACCGTAGCCACCCCCCTCAAGTACCACTGTCACCTCCCTCTCAAGTAACACCGCTGCCATCCCCCTTAAACATCAATTCTGCCACCCCACCTCAAAAAAAAGTATCAAAATCATTCTTTTTTTCAGGGGGGGGCCTTCCTGACTTCTTGCACCGGGGCCCAGAAGTTTCTAGTTACGCCTCTGCTTTCAAGTCAGCTCTGCAGACAAGCCATTTACCAGGCGTGGAGTTCTGTCAGTGGTGAACAGCCTATACGATCCAGTGGGATTTGTGGCTCCCATCACCATACAAGGTAAATCCATACTTAGACAGCTCTCAGAGACTATCAAAGATTGGGATGCCCCACTACCAATAGACAAACTTTCAAGGTGGGAGTCCTGGAAACAGTCGTTACATGCCTTAGATGGAATCCGTATACCACGCTGCTACACTCCGACTTCCCTTGCCACCAGTCGGAGGAAAGAGCTGCACATCTTCTCAGATGCATCTACTGAGGCCATAGCGGCTGTTGCCTACCTCAAGGTAAGGGATTCAGCTAATCTAACCCATGTAGGGTTTCTGTTTGGGAAAGCTAAGTTAGCACCCAAGCCTGAACACACAATTCCTAGGCTTGAACTTTGTGGGACTGTGCTAGCTGTAGAGATTGCAGATTTCATACTGCGTGAGCTAGACATTCAGATAGATGACATCAAATTCTACACAGACAGCAAGGTTGTTCTGGGCTACATATACAACCAGACTAAACGTTTCTATGTCTATGTCAGCCACCGTGTAGAAAGAATAAGAAAATCATCTAAACCTGAAAATGGCATTATGTTCCATCTGAAATTAATCCTGCAGCTCATGGCACCAGGCCAGTGTCTGCGAGTGCCTTTGTAAATTCTTCTTGGTTAACAGGTCCTGAATTCTTGCTGACTGATCCAGAAGAAACCACGGCTGACGTCTTCAGTCTTCTAGAACCCGACAAAGATCCAGAGGTTCGTCCTGAAGTTGAAAACCCTTGTCACCAGAACTGAACGAAGACGTGCCTTGGGCTGTCAACGCTTTGAACGTTTCTCCAAGTGGACAAGGCTGGTACGCACCACCGCAAGGTTAGTTCATATTGCACACTGCTTTCACACGAAGCTCACAGATGCTCACTGTCAAGGTTGGCACATGTGCCAAAAGCTTCTTTCTGCAAAAGACATTGCTGAAGCTGAACTGATCATAATACGCAGTGTACAACAGGATGTCTTTGGCTCAGAAATCAGACGTATCCGTGACAAGGGGGACATTCCAAAAAACAGTCCAATTGCTAACCTGAACCCATTCATTGACAATGATGGCACGTTAAGGGTTGGTGGACGCCTAAACAAGGCTAAGTTCAGTGAGCAAGAACAGAATCCTCTCATTATACCTGCTCGCCATCACATCACCACTTTGCTCATACGGCACTACCATGAAATGGTGAAACACCAAGGTAGACACTTCACAGAGGGAGCCATAAGAGTTGCAGGCCTTTGGATTATAGGGACTGTAAAGACTTTCATCAGACCTATCACGGAACTCATTTTGCTCTTGCCGTTTGGAGGCTGAACTTACTTGGGTATGCTGTTGGATCCTACCTGCAACTTCGAGAAGGAAGTATCTGGAACTTTAGTTGTCACAACTTGAAGCCTTATATTATAGTTGTTGCATTATATGCATGTTCTCCATTATGTCTTTCAGGTTTTCAAGACATCAAGCAAATTGCGCTGTTGTTTATTTGCATAACTACCGTTGTATTATGTAAATAGTGGCATTATCATGCCAGACGGGGAGTGTGCTGCCCCAATAGGGGCATAGAATATGAGATGCATAGCCTCAGTTAATATTAGCATTGTTATATAGATTAGAGTTTATATAGTGTGGTTTGCCTACTATTTTCTCATAGCTAAATCTATGTGTTATCCTATGCTGCCATCTAGTGGCCTTTGTTGCAATGCACATGTTTTATGTGATTCTTTGAGTTACCACATATTTTCAGTGTATGCCCCTCCCTGCTTCCTGTGTGGAGTACTTCCTGTGTCATCTCTTCAGCCAGCAAGCCACATGTAGAAGGACACTTATGTACTCTGCTCAGTACGTAGGAAAGGCATCATCTTTTGACCGCACAATACTATCACCATTCATCTGCTGTTCCTGTTATCTGCTGTAACCCCTGAAGTTTAAAGAATAAACACCTCTTTTGAATGAATCGGTATTGACGAGTTCAGCTGTCTGACAAGGATTGTCCGCAGTGAGTATATCTGCTTATACAGGCCAGGCATAGAGGTCTCAGCAAGGGATATATCGCTATCACAACAATCGGAGTCAGAATACCTATCAAGCTGTGTGGCTGATTGAATCAGGGCCTCCAGTGAAGTGGGAGGATCAACTCTGGCCAATTCGTCATTGAGGGATTCAGATAGTCCTTGACGAAAAACTGATACCTTAGGGCTACCTCATTCCACCCCGTGTCTGCTGACCATTTGCGAAACTCAGCAATATAGTCCTCCACGGGTCTCCTCCCCTGACTTAAGTTGTGAAGTGTGACTTCTGCTGTAGCCGAACGTAACGGATCGTCATACAATTTGGACATGTGTTCTAGAAAAGAGTCCATAGTGTCCAATATGGGGTTTCTCCATTAGGCTATGGGCCCATGCTTGGGGTTCATCAGAAAGGAGCGAAATCACAAAGCCAACTTTTACAGCTTCAGAGCAAAAAGTTCTAGGTTGTAATGACAAATAGAGTAAACAGGCGTTCTTAAAAGCTCTGAATTTTTTGCGGTCGCCTGAGAATCGCTCCGGTGTAGGAACCGGGGGCTCCGGATGAATCGCAGCCGCAACCGATGCTGCAGACGACTGGGAGGTGGACGCTGGAGTTGAAGGAGAGGCTGAGGGTCCAGGCGGGACCAACTGTTTAAGACGGCCATCCATCTGTAGGTATCCCTCTTGCAGTTTTTGGACGGCATCAGTCAATGCAGAAACTTGTTGACACAGAGCTTCAAAGGGTGAGCGCGCCCTGTCGGCCTCAGACATCTTGGCTGGTTCGTAATGTCAGGAAATAACTTACCAAGGCCAAGATGCCAAGGGCGGCTCACCTTTGCGACCCGATGCGATCCGCCCCCTGGATTTGGGACAGAGGGAAGTACGAACCAGGAGGCACCGGGACCAGTAGCAGGTGGGGATCCGAAGTAGACCGGGAACCGGATAACGGAGGCTCACTGGGGACTGCTGAGGGTTGCGCAGGAACAGTCCAATAGAGGCATGTGGAGAGTATGTACAGGTGAGGAGGATGAAGGAATCTGGGAAGGAAAAATGTAAAGGTTTGTGGAAAGATGTTTAGGGACTGCGTAGTGGTTAAGCGGTACATACATGGATTGAAATTACACCAATTAACAAAGACCAGCCATAGTCAATCTATGTATGGGCTAGCTGGTTTTACACAAGTCAATCTATTGTCTGACTTGAGTACAACCAGCCTGTCAGGTTTTTCCCAAAACAAACAGTGCTGCCAGCTATAGTTAGAAACACTGGGGTAGATTCAGATAGGTTGGCGGATCTTTAGATCCGCGTAACCTATCTGATTTACGATCCGCCGGCGCAAGTTTTTGAGGCAAGTGCTTAACTCAGAAAGCACTTATGTCAGGGCACCAATCCTTCACGGACACATTCTTCCCAGCTTCACGGCAGATCAGCTCTGTTGCGCGCGCCGCTGATGCACGCGCGCATGCGCCAGGTCGGTGTGAGAGGCCTGTCCAGGTACACTATACCCACTCCGGCTGGAGTGGCGACGTGAGTCAAAGTCCCATTGGAGGCAGGACTGCTTCCGTTATTCATAGGCTTGAATCTGCAAATTCTCTTTTCACCAACCTTTTCTCTATCTACCTTAATTTGACTGTGGGCCATGTTGGGCGAGAAATAAAAGCACAGAAAACGACACCCTGTTGTTTGGACATTCCGTTATTGCATCATCTTCATCATCCCTAGACACATCACAGAGGTAACATAACATGCCGTCCCAATCTAACCAGCGGCTCCTGAGGGGGTAGCGCTACATTTATATATATATATATATATATATATATATATATATATATTATATATATATAAAATAAATGTTTTGAATAATATTGCTTGTTTGACATGCAGTATATTTACTGGTTCCTGGAGGGAGGAGGGGGAGGAGAGGTTTGCAACTTCCTCTGACACTGCTGTTGCTATGGAAACCTAACCAGAAACATATTACACTGCTTGTGCAGCACTGAGCATGTGCGAGATCTGCAATGCTGAAATCCAGGAAGTAATACAGTCTGGCTTCAGATGCCCACACTTAAGATGGCCACGGTTCTAATGACTAGTTTATAAACTTTTTAAAATGCTGTAATAACCTAACAAAACGGACCTTAGCTTACAGACTAACTTTACTAGAATACATTAAGCTTGTGTATTATAGGGGTATTTTTATTTAAAAGTATAATTTCGGCCAGAACTCCACTTTAAGGTCAAACCCTCTAGAGACAATTTTTTTCTAAAACAACCCTATATTTCGCCAAGGATTCGACATCAAGGGGGTATAAGTAGCCACATCTCCCAATATGCAGTGCATTTCCTGCATTAGTAGTCCTACTTATTGAGAACTACTATGCAGCCCCGTTTATCCGCCAGGCGGATGACCAAATTCTTATGGCACAAAGGGACTCCATAAAAAAGAGAAGAGACTCTGCGCCTAAAACCTAATACCAAGTGAAGATAGATAAATAAAAAATACTATATTAAAGGGTAGATAAAAAATGTGAAAAAATCTAGATTCAAAAAGGGTGGTGCTTGCTGCTCATGAAAGCCTAAATACTTAGGGGCCAGATTCACGTAGGAGTGGCGCAAATTTAGTTTGTCCTAACGTATGTCAGTTAAGTTAAGGCGGCTGAATTTTGTGACGTAAGTGCCGTATCCACAGAGCATTTGCACCCAAATTTGCGCCAGCGCGACGTAAATACGAGGCGTAAGGCGGGGTTATTGCAAGTTGGAGGAAGTGGGCGTGCTCCATTGAAATGAGCCGTGACCCCATGCAAATGAAGGGCCGGCCGTACTGCGCATGCGCGCACGAATCTGCACCTCACTGGGCATGTGCAGAACTCGGCTCGGCGCAATCAGTGAGATAGGAAAAAGGCCAAGCATACTTAGTGTGAGAATCGCCCTGTGCTTAAATAGCCCCCAGACAAATGCACTTCCATTGCAAAAGTACATCCCTGTGTTCCCCTTTCCTAAAGCAAGTTGCTTTTGCTCTGTTGTCTGTTGGTGTTTGTTGGTGAGTGTATTGTTAACTAAAAGATTTATTGTAGCAGGAGGTTGTAGTAGTTTTGTTTTTTTTCTGAGTGTTTTTTCTGTTTGTTTTTTCTGTGTTTGTTTTTGAATTTGTATTAGCTGTCTGCTTGTGTTGTTTGATATTGCTGTCTTGTGTTTGCGGTTGGATTTTTGTGTGTGTTTGTTCAGTGTCTTTTTGTGTGTGTTTGTTCTGTGTGTATTTGTGTTTGTTTGTTCTGTAAGATTTTTGTGTGTGTGTTTGGTGCTGAGTGTTGGGTGTTATGGCACCAAGAGACGCAAGTTGAACTTTTCTGTGAGAGAAAAGCAAATATTGCCATGGCTATCACCCGATTTGGGCAATATTTGCATGGCCCTGAGAGCCGGGGACACACCCCGGCCAGGAAGAGGTCCATCATCCAGGAGATTACGGATCAGATCAATGCGGAGGGGGGGGAGACGAGGACCCCCAGTGGGATCTCTAAGAAGATAAATGACCTGAGGAGCCTGGTCCGTGACAAGATGGCCAAGATAAATGCCCATGCCACGGGCCCTAGCGGAGGACCACCCTGCTCCGTCAGGCTAACTGAGGAGGAGTGGGCAGTGGCCTGGTGCTTCCACAGACAACAAGTGGTGGGCCTGCCTGGCTTTGACTCTGAGGAGGGCGTGAGGACAGGCAAGTTATTTTTTTTTATTTCTATCTGGTGAGTAGCAGGTGTGGGTGGGGGAAGGGAATATGTGCCAAGTTTGTGGATCCTCCAACCTGTGAATGTTTTTTGTCTTCCACAGATGGCCAGGAGATTGCTGGGCCATCAGGCCAGGCTGCACCACCCCCAGGACAACAGGCTGCTGAAGAGCCCAAGAAGGGCAGGAGTCCTCAGGGGAGGGGAGTGGCCACACCTCCCCTCATGAGGAGGTTGAGGGGGGGGGAGGATGAGGGGGAGGAGGATGGGGATGATCGGATGGAGCTTGCCAGGGAAATCCTATTGACTATGGATGTGGTTCCCCCTGAGGCTACCCCTGAGGCTGGCAGCAGTCAGGCCTCCTCAGGGGTAGCCCCTCCCACTCCTCCCCCAACAGGGCTCCCCTCACAAGGGTCTCTCTCTCCCCTCCTCCCAGGCCACATCCTCAGCTGCAGGCAGGAAGGCTATCCAGAAGACCAGGGGGTTGGCCGAGGTTCTGCCGGCCAGTCTGCGGAGGGACCAGGCCCGGCAGACCCAACATCTGGGTCAGCTCACCCAGTCTTTGGCCCAGATGGAGGACAGCCTGGGCTTAATTAAGGACTCGGTCAGTGATGTGGGCACCAACTCCTTGGCGGTCATAACATGCATTTGTGACCTGCAGACCGCCATAGCAGGCGTGGCCCTGGAGGTGTCTGCCCTGACCCAGGCTGTCCATGCAAACACCCAGGCTGTCCAGGCCAATACGGCTGCCCTCACTGTGGGTCTGACCAGGATCGCCGTGGCCTTGGAGGGCAGGCCAGCAGGAGGACAGTCACCAGGGGAGGCTCCTCCTTCCCCTGCTCCCCCCCCATGAGTCTCCCCTCGCCATTAATTTTGGTTGTACTTTTGTTTTTTTATTTTTATTCTTTTTTTTATTATACTGTGATTATGATTTGGTTTATGTGTGTGAATGATGTATGAATGTGGGGGTGACGTTCCTGGTGAAAAATGGGGTCACCCTCAGTTTTGGTGGAGTAGGGATCCCCAGGACCAGGGAGCAGTGGTCCCAGGTCCACGTGAATGGTGTATGAATGCACAGTTACATAATTGGAGCCGTGGCGTGGCGTTGCTGCTCCCTAGTACCATCGGGGGGTACTTGGGTCTAATCCAATTCGATGTGCATGTGATGTGTCTGTGCTAGGGACCACAGTGGGTGTGCATGCATGCATTCTCATTGTGCCATGATTAATGTGTGTGTTTGCTGTGCAAAGATGCATTCTGCGAGGCGTCTCCTGGCTGCTGTTCCCTCAGAAGAGGGGGTACCCTCGGTTACTAAAGTCACTAGTATAGCTATGAGCATGGATGCCCCTGGCATGTTGGCATACAGATTGTTGTCCTGCAAGTGTGTGTGCTCAGCTCGTCCCTAATGGTGTTGCTTTAGCTGACATTTACACGGCTGGTGTAAAGTTAGGGCACCTTTTATAAGGTGTAATTTTACACCGTGAAACTAGCAGATGCGCACAGGGCGTAATCTACGCAGCACAAGCGTACTTTTGTGGATCGCCCTATCTCCTTCATTTGCATATTAGCATCGAAAATCAATGGTGTGTCTAGCGTATTTTGAGCTTCAAGATGCGCCGGTGTAATTGTTTTACGTAGGACGGAAAAATCAGGTTTTCAGGCGTATTTCGTTTTGACGATCAGGAGCAAAGATACGCGCGGCAAATTTTTCAATTATGCCGCGCAACTTTAGATACGTCGGCGTAAGGGCTTTGTGAATCTGGCCCTTAAAGCCCAAAGAAACATACAAACAAAATAAGCGCACAACCAATCCAAATATTAAAGTGAATAGGATCAAAGTGCTAATGCATTTAAATAGGTGCATGAATAAAAATATTATCGCAATAGAAAAATAATTCAGTGCATAAATGCACACAAACAATGATATATCACACACAGTGTTATCAGAGTAACCAAGTGTTAACTACCCATTGTAAAGGGGTAGTACAAAACAATGTGAAGTGAAAAAAAGTCCCAGAAATATATTGAGGACGTTGTTAGCAGTGGGACACTCCCAGGGATCAGTCCACCAATCGCTGTAATACTCAGTACACAATCTGGAAGAAGCCTGGATTTTATTCTCAGTCAAAAGATGTGAAAAAACTGACTCTTACCGGACAATATGGACCTCAGTTTAGGGAGGTCAATGAAGCTTGTGCATCAGCCTGCCGACCCCGATAATGGATCACTAAACTCAGGGAGGGATGCTTCCGTCTTGCAGGAAGAGGAAAAAACCTTCAGCTGTTTCCTCAAACCGAATCACACAGGAGGCGGTGGTCAGCTTCTTCCAGATTGTGTACTGAGTATTACAGCGATCGGTGGACTGATCCCTGGGAGTGTCCCGCTGCTAACAACGTCCTCAATATATTTCTGGGACTTTTTTCACTTCACATTGTTTTGTACTACCCCCTTTACAATGGGTAGTTAACACTTGGTTACTCTGTGCGCGATATATCATTGTTTGTGTGCATATATACACTGATTATTTTTCTTGTGATAATATTTGTATTCATGCACCTATTTATATGCATTAGCACTTTGATCCTATTTCACTTTAATATTTGTATTGGTTGCGCGCTATTTTGTTTGTACAAAGGGACTCCATGCCTAATTCGATATCTTTCTTATTTTTGATCTGTTTAATTCGCATCTCATCCAGATCTTTTAAAGCTAGGTCCCTGAAAACTCTTAATGAAGGAGAGAGGTGACCAGGCGGATTGAAGACTGAGGCATTGGAAAGGCCAGAGTTTAAATATTCAGAGCCATCGTCCTTGAGGGGTTAAATGGATTGGAGCAAAATGTCTTTTAAACATTCAATTTATGAACATATTTATGAATGTCCATGTATGTATGGAATTTACCTTATATTCCGGGGATGGAGCATATTTCTTCTGTCTAAAACTATAGCTCAGGGTCGTCAGGGGGTGGGAGCTCAGATTAAAGATGCCAGCACCCACTACATCTTTTTTTCTTTTTGGACTGAGCGCGCCTCCCCCCTCTAATTCCTCTCTTAGTTCGACCACCCTTTTGATTCCTTGGCCGAGCTGGGAAAACCCCAATTCTGTTGCCATAATTGTTTTTTCTGATTGGTCTCTCTGGGGTCACTGTTATTGAAACCATAGTGACTCACTCCAGAGCCTCCAGTATCTCTAGGTCCAGATGCTGATTGAAAACATCTCATGGGGATCGTCACTACCTATGTGGCTGGAGTATGCCATTGGTATGCTCTGTCTACCTGAATTTTTTGCCCATACAGTCAGTTAATTTTATATGGGTTTAATTCTTGTTTTCCAGTTGTTAAGATGGCGTTATATCGGCTTCTCGGCTCACAACGAGGCTGTGTCATCTATTGTATGTATTTAAGCGGTGAATCAGAACGCCGCCCCGTATCCATGACCACGTCCCTCTAGTGACGAAACGTTGGGAGGAACGACGTTCTGATATCACCGCGTTGTGCGACAGACCCGGAAGATACGGGCTGCTGAATCGAAGAGCCAGCTGGCTCGATTGTATTTTATATGCCTTTTCTCACTTCTTCGATGTAAGTGTGCATTTTTATGTTACTTATTACATTTTAAGGGTTTACGCTATGCCAGTCCCTTCCTTTTTTTTATGTGTTGCATCCTGAATTGCTACGCTGTTTGAGACATCTTCTATGCAATATTGAACCACACTGAGGGATTTATGCTACCAATAGAGACCCCAGGCTGGGATATCAACCATATGCGCATATTGATCTCCTATAATTAGAGATCACATCCATCTGGTAAGCGGCAGTGTTATTGTTTGGTGGAGACACTATCCTGTCAGCACTTTTTCCTGGACTATTGGATTCGTTAAACACTGGGGATATTTAAGTTTATATGGTCACTCTGCATTAATATTTTTTATAATATTATTTTTTTTTTTACCTTTGACGCTTTGTTAATGATATTCCTAAGGATTTTGTGGGGTTTGTTCACACAGACTAGTATTTATTCACTTGCTAATTTTCAGGTTTCTACCTAATTTAGGAATTAACCCCTTCTTGTTATCTTATTGAGGTCTCACAGACCTATTTACAGATATATTTTTTCCACTCAGTTGGTGTTAGTAATTTTAATTTATATTTATCTAGCACTTCATTGTTACTAGTGTCACATTTTAACCTAAAACAGCGCAGCTCTTCCTTTGACCATTATTATTAGTGTTGTATAACATTTTTAGTTGCTGCTTTACCAGTTATCGAATTAGCGCAGTACACCCCTCTTTTACTTATTCAACTACACAGGCAAAGAATACCTGCTATTAGTTGATCATTATTCAGACTTCTGACTTAACTGCTGAAGTTACAATTAAGAGATGCAAGGCTCAGTTTGCTTGTCATGGCCAACCAGATACAGTGATCTCTAATATTGGCCCTCAGTTTGTAAGCAGGCCCGGATTGGCCAATCGGGAGAACCGGGATAATTCCCGGTGGGCTGGTCGGGGTTGCGGGCCAGTGAAACATGCCTCCGTCCTGCGCTTGCAGCCGAGACTGAGTGCTCGGCGCGGGGTGCAGTTCACCCAGGCGCCACAGAGGTGATGGCGCTCAAGCGCCAGAGTGCGCCTCTCCCTCCTCCTCTCCTCTCCTTCCTCCTCTCCTTCCCTGAGCCCGCGCTCCCCACCGCCGCAGTGTTTTCTCTACTCCCTCCTGAGTCCTGTCACGAACTTCATCGTATCCACCCCGGCGGCGCAGCTGCACACTGTCCTCTCTAGCTGCCGCCCGGGTGGGGTTTGTCCTGAGGGGGGGTCTAGAGGTACTAATGGAGGGGGCGGTTCTGTACTAATTGTGGTGGATGGCTAAGTTGTGGGGGGCTCTGTACTAATTGTGGTGGATGGCAAAGTTGTGGGGGGCTATGTACTAATTGTGGTGGATGGCAAAGTTGTGGGGGGCTCTGTACTAATTGTGGTGGATGGCAAAGTTGTGGGGGGCTCTGTACTAATTGTGGGGGGCTCTGTACTAATTGTGGTGGATGGCTAAGTTGTGGGGGGCTCTGTACTAATTGTGGGGGGCTCTGTACTAATTGTGGGGGGCTCTGTACTAGTTGTGGTGGATGGCTAAGTTGTGGGGGGCTCTGTACTAATTGTGGGGGGGCTCTGTACTAAGTGTGGGGGGGCTCTGCACTAATGTGGTGGATGGCTAAGTTGTGGGGGGCTCTGTACTAATTGTGGGGGCTCTGTACTAATTGTGGTGGATGGCTAAGTTGTGGGGGGCTCTGTACTAATTGTGGGGGATGGCTTGTGGTGGGCTCTGTACTAATTGTGGGGGATGGCTTGTGGGGGGCTCTGTACTAATTGTGGGGGGCTCTGGACTAATTGTGGGGGATGGCTTGTGGGGGGCTCTGTACTAATTGTGGGGGGCTCTGTACTAATTGTGGGGAATTGCTTGTGGGGGGTTCTTTACTAATTGTGGGAGGTGGCTTGTGGTGGGGGTCTGTACAAATGGAGGGGGTGGTTTGTCCGGGGGTCTGTACTAATGGATGGGGGGGTCTCTACTAATGGGGGGTCTGTACTAATTGAAGCGGGAGGTTTGTCCTGAGGGGGGGTCTGTACTAATGGAGGGGGGGTGGTTTGTCCTGGGGGGCAGCAGTGTGTGTATCTAAAGGACGAGTCCAGACCACGCCGCGCTCACCACACAGGCTGGACACACGCCCGCAGTGCCGCCGTCGCGACTTGCAAGGCTTCAGAAACAGGTAAGGGGGACCTGTTTTAAAGTTTCCTGTTAAAAAAAAAACACCAAATCCCTACAATAATATATTAAGCAGCCTGTATAATGTACTATTGCTGGGATTTGTAGTCCTCTGTAACTGCTGGTATTCTGCATTGCATTTTATATAAAGTATTATTGCTGGGATTTGTAGTCCTCTGTAACTGCTGGTATTATGCATTGCATTTTATGTAATGTACTATTGCTGGGATTTGTAGTCCTCTGTAACTGCTGGTATTATGCATTGCGTTTTATGTAATGTACTATTGCTGGGATTTGTAGTCCTCTGTAACTGCTGGTATTATGCATTGCGTTTTATATAATGTATTGCTGGGATTTGTTGTTCCTCTATAGATGCTGGTATTCTGCATTGCGCAGTATAATGCATTATTGCTGGGATTTGTAGTTCCTCTATAACTGGTCAGTGGTAATCTGCATTGTGCAGTATAATCATTATACAACGTAATGGCGAATACCACCAGCTATAGAGGACTACAAATCCCAGCAATAGTACATTATATACAACGCAACGCAGAATAATGCCATCTATGCTATCTTTCTCTGTAAAAGATAAATAAGTTAAACGATCACTTTAAGCATCATAACCATTAAAGGTTAATGGAGCAGAGATATAATGTATGGCGTGTGTGTGTGTGTGCGTGCCGGGGGGGGGGGGTGGCAAAATCCACCTTCGCCTTAGTAGGAAAAAATCCTTGCACCGGCCCTTCCTGCGCTGTGTTGCCAACCGTCCGTTAATTTACGGACAGCACGTAAATTTAACCCCCTTTTTGGGGTGTCCGTAAGGTCCGTTATGGGCATCGGGTGCCCGTAAAAAAGATGGCCGTGGCGAGCCGACCATGCAACTGCGAATGCGCCGGGCGAGGCCTCCGCTCCACGCCAATGAATGTTACTGGAGCTGAACCAATCAGCACACTGTCGGCTGCTCACTAGAGGCTTAACTAGGCGCCATTGCAAACTTATATTTTGAGGTTTTAATTACATTATTATCCCTTTCATGCCTATGCCTATGTATGACATTTGGTGTTTACAAGTTAAAATCCATATTTTTGGCTAGAAAATTACTTAGAACCCCCAAACATTATATATATATTTTTAGCAGAGAATCTAGAGAATAAAATGGCGATTGTTGCAATATTTTGTGTCATACGGTATTTGTGCGGCGGTGTTTTAAACACAACTTTTTGGGAAAAATTTACTTTCATGAATTTTAAAAAAATGAAAAAGTAAAATTAGTCCAATTTTTTTGCATAATGTGAAAGATGATGTTATGCCGAGTAAATAGATACCAAGCATGACACGCTTTATAATTGCACGCACTCGTGGAATGGCGACAAACTACGGTAACTAAAAATCTCCATAGGCGACGCTTTAAACTTTTTTTACTGTTACCAGGTTAGAGTTACAGAGTAGGCCTAGTGCTATAATTATTGCTCTCGGTCTTACGATCGCGGCGATACCTCACATGTGTTATTTGAACACCGTTTTCATATGCGGGCGCGACTTCCGTATGCGCTTTCTTTGCTGCGCAAGCTCGCGGGGAGGGGGGCGCTTTAAAACATTTTTTTTTTGTTTTCTTATTTATTTATTTATTTTTTCTAATATTAAATTTTTTTTTTTTTTTTTTATATTTTGATCACTTTTATTGCTGTCACAAGGAATGTAAACATCCCTTGTGACAGCAATAGGTCGTGACAGGTACTCTTTATGGAGGGATCGGGGGTCTAAAAGACCCCCGAGCCCTCCTTTGCACTTCAAAGTATTCAGATCGCCGAAAACGGCGATTCTGAATACTGTGTACTTTTTTAAATCCGGCGCCATTGGCATCTGAGAAACCCGGAAGTGACGTCATGACGCCGCTTCCGTGGTTTCAATGCGGACACTGAATCAAAGCCGTTTACGGCTTTGTTTCAGAGCGCGCCAAGACGCTGGAGGCGCCGGATCGTGGATCGGGTCTCCCGGTGGGACGGGAGGCCCGGTCAGAGCGGCGAGAGGCGGCGGGAGGGGGGGGGGATGTCCCCTCCCGCTCCTCCGGCATAACAACCGAGCGGCTTTTAGCCGCATCGGTTGTTATGTTTGGAAAGCCGATCGCCCGCTCTAAACAACGGTACCGGGATGATGCCTGCGGCTGCAGGCATCGTCCCGGTATAACCCCTGAAAGCCGAGGACGCATATATGCGTTCCGTCGGCGTGAAAGGGTTAAAATAGTCGTGAACTAAAGTGGGCTGGTCTAAGGCATGAAACTCCAGGGCTAAAAATGAGTCCCACTCCGGCCCTGTTTGTAAGCCTACAATTCAGAAAATGTACCACTGAATGGAAGTTTGAGCATGTTACTTCCTCACCACATCATTCATGGGCAAAGCTGAATCAGCTGTAAAGATTGTTAAAAATTGATATAAGAAAGCACAAAGTGATGGTAAAGATTAGGGTTGTCACGATACCGAGTATTTGCAGGAGTACTTGTACTCCTGCAAATGCTCCCAATGCCTAGTCTGATACCTGGACACTCAGGAACAATCTGTGCAGCAGCAGGAGAAGTTATTATCATAATATCCCTCTGTGGCTTTTAATAAAGCAGCTGAAAGCCGTGGAGGAGAAGCACCGATTGTTCCAGAGTGTCCCCTGTATCCTCCTCCGATTCCCCTCTGTGTTCCTCTGGTTCCCCCTATCCTCCTGCAGTCCCCCTTCTGTGTACACCTCCGGTCCCCCCTCCTCCACTCCCCCTACGTGCACTCTTCCAGTCCCCCCTTTTCCTCCGCTCCCTCTCCGTGCACTCCTCCAGTACCCCCTGTGCTCCCCTGCTTCCCCTCCATGTCCTCCTCCGCCCCTTATTATGTGCTTACATAATATTAGATGTGGTTCTATGCTCTGCAGTAAATGTCTCGAACCTTCTTTTTACGAAGACCCGCTGGAAGGCCATTTTACATTGGAGAAGCACTCCGACCGGCACAAAGACTGATGTCAAATAGATTAGAATAGACCTTTTTACCAATAGCAAGTAGGCTTCTTGAACCCGAGGTTAGAGTAGAATGGTACGCATGGCCACCCAGGCATATAGGCATATTGGACAGATAAAGGAGCATCTAGAGTAAGATGGGTCTCTTGTAGCCTGCATATAGCAGGCTGGTATTTTTATCGAAGCAAGGCATTCATCATGGTCCTTTTTATGGGACAGTGAAGACCCTGGATATTCCATGACACTAATGTGACCTCTTACATGGGTCTCTTGAGTAGGTAATGTGGCCAGAGAGGAAGCAGCACACCGCCCTTCCCAGCAGGAGTGTAATAAATCAGTCCGGTGTTTCTAACAGTTCACCTCAAGGAGGCCACGGGGATGGAGCAGGTATGAGAATCATCCGAGCCATAGGAACAACTAGGAAAATACTTGCAAAAAAGTATATTTCCCACCAACAGGGCAGGAAAATGCAAAAACACAGAAAGGTGCTAATCCTAACAACCGAAATACCGGTGAAGGTCCATGCCCACAGGGTCCTTCCAATGGAACCATGGGCGTCCGCTCCATAGGGCAAGGGAGGGTGGTCGCCCCCCCCTGGAATCGCCAGGAGCAGGGCTGGACTGGCCCTGGGGCCGCTTTAAGCACTGCAGTGCTCTCCTCCCTCTGTCCTCGGCGCTTGTATTGTATTCACAGAGCTGGGTCTGTGTGCAAGGTCCCGCCCCCCTAGTTCGACTCCTCTGATAGTCTTCTAGTGTTCCACATGAGGTTGGGAAGGTATCAGCGCTTTCCTGATTCAGTCTGCATGTATACAACTTTCCCTCTCCTAGACAGTCTTCTCTCCCCCTCTCCAGCCATTTCTATCCTGCTTTCACTTTCACAGTGTCCAGATGTTTGTGGGAGATCACCACCTCGGCCCCCCCTCCCCCAGCCTCCTGTTATCTCTCCCTGCTTTAGACAATCTATTCCTGCTCTGTATAGTGCCCCCCCCCCCCTCCTCCTCTCCTGTGCTCTTCTCTCGGACCCCCTCCTCTCTACCTGCACAGCAAAACTGAGTGATGTTTTCTCCTGTCTCTGCTGCTGAACCTGCCTCTACTCAGCCAACAGGTAATAACAGTAACACTTTCAGGCTTCATATCACTGCTAATTGTGAAGACAAGACAACTGTTATTTCAGATTCTATTTTTAGTAGGGGCCCATTCACAAGGGGTGCAAACATGCATCTCTTATGCAGGGCTGGCATTTATCAGCACAGGGGTACATAGGTGTTGTGCACATCCCTGTGTCATCACCCCATTCATATCTACTAGGATGTGAGGCTGCATGGACACAGCCTATGTATCCTAATATGACATTCAGGTGCGGGTCCCTATAGAAGTAAATGGGATGCTGGCACAGAGATGGCACACAATGCCCGTACATCCCTGTGCTGAAAAGAGAGGACACAGGACACACATGTCTGCACCACATGTGAGTGTGGGCCCTAAAGAATTAGTGTGCATGGAGGCTAGCTCCCCAGGCATACGAAGACAGGAGCTACTAAACCTGGCTGTATAGATGGATGGAAATGTAACGGCTCCAGCAAGGACTGGACAAGTTTCAATCCTTCTGTAGTCATTCTTGCTAAAGAGACATCAATTTAATGATCAACTTCTCTCAAGCCAGCAAAAATGTTTCTTTAGATTTGTAGCTCCGACATCGATGTCTCAGCGGAAAGGGTTCCCTTACCCACCTTAGTTGTGTGGATTGGGGGATCCATTCAATTTTTCAGACAAAAATAAAAAACGTTTTTATCTATGGCCAGCCTCGAGCTTACCATACGTTATACAATCTGATTGTACAAATCTTTTGGATCTACCACCAACTATGTAGTACAAAGGCCTGCCTGATTGGATACTACTTAAATGAATTGTTTAGGTTGTCCATATATTAAATAGTTTTTGTAAATCTAAAGGAGATTGTGCAGAGATTGTACAATCAGATTGTATAGTGTATGCTATACCTACAGTATAGTGTTCTTGTGCATGAGTACTAACAGTGACAAATGTTTTCCCTGTTATCTTTATTCTCACCTATGCAGATTTGTTTGCCCAGGAACTTGGGGCCAAATTCTCAAAAAGCTGTGCAAATTTAGTATTACCTAACTTATGTCATTTAAGTTACGGCGCCCTAAGTTTGTGTCGTAAGTGCCGTATCCTCAGCGCATTTGCGCACAAAATTGCGCCATCCTTAACCTAAGTTCCAAGGCGTAAGGCGTGGTTATGGCAAGTGGGAATGAAGTGGGGGTGCTTCATTGTAATGAGCCGTGACCCCATGCAAATGAAGGGCCGGCCGTACTGCGCATGCGCGCACGAATCTGGACCTCACTGGGCATGTGCAGAACTTTGCTCATCGCAATCAGTGAGATAGGTAAAAGGCCAAGCGTACTTAGTTTGAGGATCGCCCTGTGTCTAAATAGCCCCAGTCAAACACACTTCCCTTGCAAAAGTATTTCCCTGTGTTCCCTTCCTAAAGCAAGTTGCTTCTGCTTTGAACGTTTGTCAGTGTTTGTTGGTAAGATTTGTTTGTGAGAAAAGTTGTTGAGGAGTTGTAGAGTATAGTTGGTGTTTGTTTTTGATAATTTGTTATTTGTTTTGATTGTTTGCCTGTTTGTTTTTGATAAGTGTTTCTTTTTTGGTGTGTGATTGTTTTTTCTTTCTCTTTTTTGCCTGTTTGTTTTTGAATTTATAGTAGCTGTCTGTTTGTGTTTTTTTTTTGGCTTGTTTTTTTTTTCTTGGTTGTGTGTGTATTGTTGATTGTTTTTTGGGTGAGTTTCCTGTTGTTGGGTGTTGTCTGTGATGGCCACCAAGCGCAGGAAGCTAAATTTTACAGTGGCAGAGAAGCATATTCTTGCTCAGGGCGTCATAAAATATGGGCGTTTTCTCCATGGCCCTGAGAGCCACAACACCACCCCGGCCAGGAGGAAGGAGATCCTTAAAAAGATCACCGATCGGATCAATGCGGCGGGGGGGGAGACCAGGACCATCGCTGGAGTTCAAAAAAAAATAAACGATTTGAAGAGCGTGTCCCGGAACAAGCTGGCAACGCTGCATGCCCATACCAGGGGCACTGGAGGAGGGGGACCCTGCCCAGTCAGGATGAGTGAGGAGGAATGGGCAGTGGCCCAGTGTTTCCACCCACAGCAGGTGGTGGGCCTGCCTGGCTTTGACTCTGATCCTCTTATGAGGACAGGTAATTTTTTTTAATTTTCTATCTGGTGATTAGCATGTGTGGGTGGGGGAAGGGAAGATGTGCCAAGTGTGTGGATCCACCAACCTGTGATTGTTTTGTGTCCTCCCCAGATGGCCAGGAGGTTGCAGCCCCATCAGCCCAGGAGGTTGCTGGGTCATCAGCCCAGGAGGTGGCAGCCCCATCAGCCCAGGAGGTGGCAGCCCCATCAGCCCAGGAGGTGGCAGCCCCATCAGGCCAGGAGGTTGCAGCCCCATCAGGGCAGGAGGTTGCTGGCCCATCAGGGCAGGCTGCTGCACCACCCCCAAGACAGGCTGATGCAGAGTCCCAAGAAGGGCAGGATTCGCCATGGGAGGGGAGTGCCCACAACTCCCCTGATTTGGATGTTGAGTGGGAGGAGGATGAGGGGGAGGAAGATGAGAATCTTGATATTGGCCAACAAATCCTGATGGGCCAAGATATGACCTTTGAGTCATCCCCTGAGGGTACCCCAGAGGCACCCAGCAGTCAGGCCACCATCATGGGTGGCCCCTCCCAACCCTCCTCCAACATGCAGCAGCACCCATGGGTCACTCCAACCCCTCCTCCAAGGCCACAAGCCTCAGGGGCAAGTAGGAGGCCGACCCCGTAAACCAGGGGGGGGGTTTGTGCGTCTGCCGGTCAGTCTGTTGAGGGACAATGCCCGGCAGACCCGCAGTCTGGGTGAAATTAAAAAATCAATGAGCAAGGTGGAGCACAGCCTGGGTTTAATGAGGGAGTCACTGGGTGACGTGGCCACCAACTCAGTGGGGGTCATCACGTGTTTGTGGGACCTGAAGAACGCCACAACAGGCGTGGCCCAGGAGGTGACTGCCCTCACCCAGGCTGTGCAGGCCAATACCCGGGCTGTGCAGGCCAATACCCGGGCTGGCCAGGCTAATACGGCTGACATGACTGCCTGTCTGACAAGGATAGCCGTGGCCTTGGAGGGCAGGCCAGCAGGAGGACAGACACCAGGGGAGGCTCCTTCTTCCCCTGCACAGACCCCCCCGTGAAGATACTCCCTCCCCTGCACAGACCCCCCCCATGAAGATACTCCCTCCCCTGCACAGACCCCCCCGTGTTGATACTCCCTCCCATGCACAGACCCCCCCGTGAAGATCCCCCAGTCGGCCGTGGCCGTGCCCGTGCCCGTGGTCAGCCCAGAAGGAGCACTCGGCAACATCAGTAAGTTGCAGGGGTACTTTTTTTATTTATTTTTTATTTAATTTTTTATACTGTACTTATGATTTGGTTTATGTGTGTGAATGATGTGTGAATGTGGGGGGGTGGCATTCCTGATAACATAAGGGTGTCACCCTCAGTTTTGGTGGAGTAGGGATCCCCAGGACCAGGGAGAAGTCATCCCAGGTTCCTGAATGGTGTATGAATGCACAGTGACATAATTGGAGCCGTGGCGGGGCGTTACTGCTCCCAAGTACCAAAGGGGGGGGGTACTTGGATCTAATCCAATTCGATGTGCATGTGATGTGTCTGTGCTAGGGACCACAGTGGCGTGCATTCATGCATTCTCATTGTGAGATAATTAATGTGCGTTTTGTAGCAAAAAAAACATTCTCATTGTCATATAAGTAATGTGCATTTTATGTGCAAAGTAAATGTTTAAAGGTCACATAATCTCTGTGATTTTTTGTTGGCAAAGCAAAAAAATAAAGATAATTAAAGTCCATTTACTGGGCAAAGATGCCTTCAGCCAGTTGTCTCCTTATTGCCTGGCCCTCAGCAGACCGGGTAGAGGTGGTTGGGGGGGGGGGATTGCCTGGGTGGGGGGTTAGGTCAGGACATATCTCAACATGCAGGCCCCTTCTCAGAGCAAAATTATGGAGGATGCAACATGCCCCAATAATTTGACAGACAAAGTCTGGGGAATACAAGAGTGTACCCCCAGTCTTGTCAAGGCATCGGAATCTGGACTTGAGAAGGCCAAATGTCCGCTCTACTATTGACCGGGTCTGGATGTGCACCTCGTTGAATTTCCGTTCTCCGGGTGTTTGGGGGTTCCTAAAAGGGGTCATGAGATGGGGTCCCAAAGCATATCCAGAGTCACCTGTAAGGGAAAAGACAGGAGGATATTAGTCATGCATGTGCCCCTTGTGATGTCTGCATCATGGGGGGGGCATACCTGACACCAATGTCACTCACCAATCAGCCAGCTGTCTCCATAAACGTTCATCTCCAAGTCTTGGTAGATCTTGGTCTGCCGGAGAATGAAACTGTCGTGGCACGACCCTGGAAACTTGGCACAAACATGCCAGATGAGGCCATGGGCATCTACAATCATCTGGACGTTGATCGAATGCCAGCCTTTTCTGTTCCTGAACAGGTGCTCAGTTTCATGGGGGGGCTGTAGTGCCACATGGGTGCAGTCTATCGCCCCGATGGTCCTTGGGAAGCCAGCAATGCTGTAAAAGTCTGTCATGGCTTGCAGACGCTGCTCCTCCTGGGTGGGCTTGACAAACTGGTTGGTCATGCGCCGCAGTATGGCAGGGACCACCTGATGGACACATCGGCTCATTGTCGACTGCACCATCCCAGCCAGACCTCCAGATGCACGCTGGAATGAGCCACTGGATAAAAAATGGAGGGTTGCCATCACTTTATGTAGAGGTGTCAGGGCATGGGAGCGTCTGGTTGGGGTGATAAGATCCTCCTGAAGTAGTTGGGTGATCTCCAGGATGGCTTCCCTATCAAACCTGTAGTTGCCATACACCTCATAATCTGGCATTTGAAAAAGATCACGCCGTGGCCGATAAACTCTCTCCTGTGCCCTCATCCTCCTCCTCTGTGCCCTCCTCCTCCTTTGTGCCTGTAAGGTGGCAAGTGCCGTCAAAATCATTGATGCCCCAGGCATTTTTCCAGACAGATCCTTCACAACTATAGCTCTAGTCACTACCTTCAGCAAACCCTTCCACGGCATGTGTAAAATTAGGACTGCTTTTATAATGTGGAAATTTAGACAGGGAAACTAACAGGTGCTCACAGGGCGGAAAATACGCCGCATACACTTAATTTTGAGAATCGCCCTAACTCCCTCATTTGCATCTTTGCCTATCAAAAACAGCGGCGAGACTAGCGTAATTTGCGCCCGGGGATGCGCAGGTGTAACTATTTTAGGTAAGACTGAAAATCCGGAAATCATGGCTTAACTCGTTTTGAAGATCGGGCGCAAAGATACGCGCCGTGTAAATTTAGAAAACTTTAGTTAAGTCCGCGTATCTCTTTTGAGAATTTGGCCCTTGGTCTTTGTGTCTAGGGTTGCACCAATACCTGTTTTGTACCAACAATACTTGTGCTCAAGTACTTGCTGATACCAGTTGCCAATACCTTTGCGGTGCGATTTGAGCCCATACGAAATGACTGGGCTTAAATCGCACTGTAAAGAATCACATGTGATTTGAACAGGAATGTGGTGTGATTCCTGTCTGAATCACATGTGGTTTCCTGCACCACTCCTGTGTGAACCCTGGCTGAAGTCATTATGACAAGCCGGGGTTAACACAGGAGTGGTGCAGGAAACCACATGTGATTCAGACAGGAATCACACCACATTCCTGTTCAAATCACATGTGATTCTTTACAGTGCGATTTAAGCCCAGTCATTTCGTATGGGCTCAAATCGCACCGCAAAGGTATTGGCAACTGGTAACCTGCAAGTACTTGAGCACAAGTATTGTTGGTACAAAACAGGTATTTGTGCAACCCTAGTGTGTACCCAGCTTTAGACAATGTGTCCGTAGACTAGAGTTGTAGCCTACAGCATAGTTTCTAGTTGTCCCTTATTTAGAGTGCCTGTCCCTCTTCTGGAATCAAATCCATTTGTCCCTCATTCCGAAAGGTTCCTCTTTTAGACCTTAAATAAATATAAAATATAGTGTAGTGTTTCAGTCAAGGGAAAGGGGTACTGTGTAATGTAAAGGGGTCCAGTGATGCAGGGTGCTGTGTAATGTAAAGGGGTCCAGAGGTGCAGGTTGCTGTGTAATGTAAAGGGGTCCAGAGGTGCAGGGTGCTGTGTAATGTAAAGGGGGCCAGTGATGCAGGGTGCTGTGTAACATAAAGGGGTCCAGTGATGCAGGGGGCTGTGTAACGTAAAGGGGTCCAGTGATGCAGGGGGCTGTGTAACGTAAAGGGGTCCAGTGATGCAGGGGGCTGTGTAATGTAAAGGGGGCCAGTGATGCAGGGTGCTGTGTAATGTAAAGGGGGCCAGTGATGCAGGGTGCTGTGTAATGTAAAGGGGGCCAGTGATGCAGGGTGCTGTGTAATGTAAAGGGATGTGTAGTGTAATGCAGAGGTGCAGTTGTGGAGACAAAAAAGATATTAAAAATATGCAGGGGGCACAGTGGGGTGTTTTTTTACATTTTAACATGGGGGGTCGCTTCTAACCCCTGCCAGCGGTCAAAGAAAGGGTAAAATGCGACTGTGTATTACCGCTGCCGAAGCGCCCCCCCTGAAAATATTTCAGCGGACGCCCATGAATGGAACCTCTGGGTACAGTGTCCATTAGTAACAAAGAGATGGCCCACCTATAACTGGCCTTCATAGCAAGGAGCACATGAAGGGCAAATGCATGAAAGAAAACCAGAAAAAATTCCCAGCTCAACTCTGCTTACCACCTGAATTAACCTGTACAATAGTATGCTTTAAAAACAGGGGTTTAGTAAGCACACATTTGCAAACGAATGCGTAAGTTGCAAGGCTTCTTCACGACACCCTGTATTACTAGCAGTCCTATCCCTTCTAAATTTATGAGAGTCTCCACGCATAGAGATGACATGGGGACACCAGAGGCAACAAAAAAAAATGTCACCAGAATCGGGAACAATACCTGGGTCAGCTGTCGTCATGATGGAAAATAAAAGGCTGTCATACTCCAGGAATAGTTATATGGCCCGCACACGCAGGGCGACCTCTTGGGGACAGAAAAAAATAGAAAAAGGGGGAACATAGAAGAAGAGACGGTGAGTCCTTGACAGGATGGGAACCACTGAATAAAAAGAAAAATTACCAGAGTATAACACATAATTGTACACAGACCATAGCACAAATGCAAGTAATCAACATAAACAATAAAACACAGGCCCTGCCAAGTATAGAGAATATGCGTCACATATATATAGATACAGGTAGACGAGGAGAGATGAACATTCTGAGAATACTAAAGGTGAAATGAAGAAGAGGTGCCGATGGCTTCAAAGCATCCACAGTAGAAAATGTGGCATATAAAAGGTGTACATAAGGTGCCATCTCTCTAATTTACCCAAAACAAAGGCATCCTAGGAGGGGATCTTGCTGATAAACTGTAAATTCGTCCAAGTTCGAAGCAATTTTTTATTCCAATCCCCTCCGAGGAGTGGGGTGGACTCTATTGAGGATAAGGAAACAAATTGTGGGAAAAATCCCACCATGTGGGGTGGCCACATGTTGGCTCCATGGTAAATCGCAGACCCTCATACCGAGGATGTGGCAATAGGCACGTTTCCAGAATTCCTGGATAGTTTTGCCAACATAAAAGCAACCACACTGACAGGTTAATAGATAAACTACTCCTGCAGTTGGCATAGTGGCAAGTGAAAGGCTGACCGCAGGTCAGCCTGTGTTTGTAGGAGGAGTCGGCAGGTATTTAAACCCACCCTCCTTCCTCCTTCAGGGCGTCGGTGTTCTGGTGTGTGGGGTTTCGGACGTCACTTCCGGTTTTTGAACAGAGCAATGGCGGCAGCAGGTGTCCAGGGTGCTCTCCTCAGGATCCCCAGCGGTCGGACGATCTGTACCCCATCCTCCTCCGTCAGCTGAGCGCCGCTCACCCCAACCGCCCCCCCTTCTCCTGATGCTCGCAGTGGGGTGCAGGTCTGTATGCTGTGGCGGGCATCATTGGGGGGCTGTCCACCCAGGTCAGCCAGCATGGCAGGGGCCGCCCGCTTCTCCACTCGGGCTGTGGTGGGGTCCCTCTGTCCTCCCTCCCGCTCCTCCAGGCATACTCGGTGAGAGGGGGGCCATCCATCCTCCCTCTCACTCCTCCGGGCACCCACGGTGACGGCCACGTGGTGCAGGGCTCCATGGAGACCGCCCGCCTGTTCCTCCTGCCTCCGTCTGCTCAAATCTCCGCAGAAGGGCCGCCCGCTCAACCATCCATCCACTGTGGCTGTACCAGCCGAGTAAGTCCCCTCATCCGCTTGGAGCATGGACGGGGGAGGGGGAGTAGTGTGTAACTCAGGGGGTCGGGGGCAGAGCAAGGTAAACTCCACATGGTGTCAGGGGAGGAGTGGGATCTGTGTACTTGCAGTATACCACTGGCACAGCTCCACCATATGTTACATGTTCAGCCTTTTACTTACTCCTTACTACACATAAATATTCCATGCTACACGTCAGCACTGTTATGCACTGCTGTCCATGTGTCACCTGTCATGTGTCCCCCCCCCCTGTCTCAGTGTGTGTGGGTGATCAGTATTCAGTTGGCAGCACAGTGGTGTGTATTCAGTCAGATTCTGTATGCATTCATTTCACGTTTCTCATGTGTTTTGTTTCTCATGCAATTTTTCTCTTGTGTTTTTGTTTCTCATGCGATTTTCCCATGCGATCACGCTTCTCATGCGATCACGCTTCTCATGCGATCTCGTCTCTCATGCGATCACGCTTCTCATGCGATCTCGTCTCCCATGCGATCACGTCTCTCATGCGTTCACGTCTCTCATGCGATCACGTCTCATGCGTTCACGTCTCTCATGCGATCACGCCTCTCATGCGATCACGTCTCTCATGCGATCACGCTTCTCATGCGATCTCGCTTCTCATGCGATCTCGTCTCTCATGCGATCTCGTCTCTCATGCGATCACGTCTCTCATGCGATCACGCTTCTCATGCGATCTCGTTTCTCATGCGATCTCGTCTCTCATGCGATCACGTCTCTCATGCGATCACTTCTCTCATGCGATCACGTCTCTCATGCGATCACGTTTCCCATGCGATCTTTTCATGCGAATCACGTTTCCCATGCGATCTTTTCACGCGATCACGTTTCCCATGCGATTTTCTCATGCGATTTTGTTTCCCATGTGATCACGTTTCCCATGCGATCACGTTTCCCATGCGATCTTTTTCATGCGTTCACGTTTCCCATGCGATTTTTCTCATGCGATTTTCTCATGCGATTTTCTCATGCGATTTCGTTTCTCATGCGATCACCTTTCCCATGCGATTTTCTCATGCGATCACGTTTCCCATGCGATCTTCACATGCGATCACGTTTCCCCATGCGATCTTCTCATGCGATTACATTTCTCATGCGATTACATTTCTCATGCGATTACGTTTCTCATGCGAATACGTGTCTCATGCGATTACGTGTCTCATGCGATTACGTGTCTCATGAGTCATGTCCTCATGTGTTTACGTTTCTCATGCGATTACGTTCTCATGTGATTACGTTTCACATGGCAGTTCTCGTGCAATTACGTTCACATGCGATCACGTTTCTTATGCGATCTTGGTTTTTCACGAGTCTTGTCCTTGTGTTTACATCTCTCATGCGATTACGGTTCGCATGGTAGTTCTCATGCGACTACATTTCGCGTGGTAGTTTTCATACGATCACGTTTCTCATGAGGCATGTCCTCATGTGTTTACATTTCTCATGCGATTGCATTTCTCATGCGATTACGTTTCACATGGTAGTTCTCATCCGATCACGTTTTCATGCAATCACGTTTCTCTTACGAGTCATGTCCCTGTGTGTTTACGTTTCTCATGCGATTACGGTTTGCTTGGTAGTTCTCATGCGACTACATTTTGCATTGTAGTTTTCATGCGATCACGTTTCTCATGAGTTATGTCCTCATGTGTTTACGTTTCTCAGGCGATTACGTTTCACATGGTAGTTCTCTCGCGATTATGTTCTCATGCGATTACAGTTCGCATGGTAGTTCGCATGCGATCATGTTTCCCAGGGTAGTTCTCAGGCGATTACGTTTCTCATGTGTTTATGTTCTCATGCGACCACGTTTTTCAAGCCTTATGTTGTCTCATGCATTTTGTTTTTCATGCTCATGTCCTCATGCGATTCCGTGTCCTCATGCGATTTACGTGTCCTCATGCGATTACGTGTCCTCATAGTTACATAGTTACATAGTTAGTCAGGTTGAAAAAAGACACAAGTCCATCCAGTTCAACCACAAAAAAACAAAATAAAAAACACAGTAAAATCCTATACACCCAACTCCATACCCACAGTTGATCCAGAGGAAGGCAAAAAACCCCAGCGGAGCATGATCCAATTTGCTACAGCAGGGGAAAAAATTCCTTCCTGATCCCCCGAGAGGCAATCGGATTTACCCTGGATCAACTATACCTACAAATCTTAGTACTCAGTTATATTCTGTACATTTAGGAAAGAATCCAGACCTTTCTTAAAGCAATCTACTGAGCTGGCCAGAACCACCTCTGGAGGGAGTCTGTTCCACATTTTCACAGCTCTTACTGTGAAAAAACCTTTCCGTATTTGGAGGTGAAATCTCTTTTCCTCTAGACGTAAAGAGTGCCCCCTTGTCCTCAGTGATGACCGTAAAGTGAATAACTCAACACCAAGTTCACTGTATGGACCTCTTATATATTTGTACATGTTGATCATATCCCCCCTTATTCTCCTCTTCTCAAGAGTGAATAAATGTAGTTCCTCTAATCTTTCCTCATAGCTGAGCTCCTCCATGCCTCTTATCAGTTTGGTTGCTCTTCTCTGCACTTTCTCCAGTTCTCCTATATCCTTTTTGAGAACTGGTGCCCAAAACTGAACTGCATATTCCAGATGAGGTCTTACTAATGATTTGTACAGGGGCAAAATTATATCTCTGTCTCTGGAGTCCATACCTCTCTTAATACAAGAAAGGACTTTGCTCGCTTTGGAAACCGCAGCTTGGCATTGCATGCCATTATTGAGCTTATGATCTACCAAGACCCCCAGATCCTTCTCCACTACAGATCCCCCCAGTTGTACTCCCCCTAGTATGTATGATGCATGCATATTCTTAGCCCCCAAGTGCATAACTTTACATTTATTAACATTAAACCTCATCTGCCACTTAGTCGCCCAATCAGACAGAGCATTGAGGTCATGCGTTACGTTTCTCGTGCGAGTCATGTTCTCATGCAATTTTTACATTTCCATGTTTCGTTTTAAGTTACGTTTCTCATGCTATTCATGTTCTCTAACATTTACGTTTCTCTGGCAGGTTTCAGTTGTGATACAATTACATTGGTCATGTTTTCATACGTTGCGCTTTTCTTACGTTACGCTTTTCACACAAGTTACATACGAATTACGCTTCTCACACGATTACGATTTTCATGGTATTTTTATGTTCTCGAGTGTATTTTCGTTTCTCTTGCAATCATGTTCTTGGGTGTTCACGTTTCCCATGCAATTTATGTTCTCATACAATTTATCTTCTCATGTTTTCGTATCTCATGCTATTGATGTTTCTCATGTTTTTTCATTTCTCATGCTATTCATGTTCTCGAATGTGTTTGTTTTTCATGCAACCTTACGTTTCTCATGCAGGTTCCAGTTGTGTTAGTTTTCAGTTGGTAGTATTAGCATGTTCTTTTTAGATTTATGGCGTTCCACCTCTGGGGGGGTCACCCATCACGTCGATGGGTGCTTACGGATTGAGATGATCGTTTTTAATTGGCTTGTACGGTGGCAGGTCTCCTCGTCCGTTTCTCATACGTTTCATGCATCTTAACATTTCATTTCTCATACAACGACCTGACACGTCTTCAGGTTCATCAGGCCTGAGTGTACGTTTTTAATTTGCCTGCTACGCCTCAGGTTGCTCGGCCTTCGCATTTCATGGGATTGTCACATTGTCAGTCCAGCTGCACTAGTCCTACACTTACCTACATTTTATTATCATAGTCTGGGCATACATGTCACGTTCATATCCTCACGTTAGTTAATGGCCACTCTCCACTGCTGGGTACCGTCACGGTTAAGGGTACTGTCGGATTGAGATGTACGTTTCTAATTGGCTTGTACGGTGGCAAGTCCCCTCATCCGCTTCTCACAACTTTTATTACATTGCATACGTCTTGTTATCTGTTACTTACATCACTTGCCTGACACATCTTCAGGTTCATAGGTTTGAGTGTTACATTTTTAATTGGCCTGATTTGCCCCAGGTTGCTCAGCCTTGCTAGGTTCTTCAGACTGACACGTTTCAGTCCTGTGCTACGTATTCGTTCCTGCTCCTCGTTACCGAGTGTGTCGATCACGGACACCTGCGTAGGTAGGGGTTAGGGAAGGTTAGGGTTTTCTTCCTTTTCCCTAGGTAAGTTATGGTTTGTTGGTCATGTTTTTTGTTTTTAATGATGTTGTTCTTGTTTGCAGATTTCATGTCACGGGCAGCAGACATCGAGTTTTTTGCTGCCATCCGTCCTTCTCCGGTTCAGGTTCGGGTTCCATACATGGTAGCATGCCCTCCTTGATCCTCCGGATACGGCCTTCTCTTTTGTTACAGACGAAGCTTGTTCTTTAAGTCCTTTTCAATTCAGCCTAGGAAGCTTTGGACTCGGCCTAGGATATCTTCCAGGTGTTTCTTTCTCAGTATCCTGGGTTCTTTTCGCACCAGCATTCAGTTCCTACTTGAGTTTGTTTTCTTTTGCCTCTTTCAGCTCAAACAGGTTTTCAAGCTGGTGCCCAGTACAGTCTGGCCACCAGACTTTTGCGGATGTACTCAGAGATAGGCCACTTTCCTTTCCCCTGGTACTCCCTTCTCTGCTAGTACAGGGCATGACACGTAGCCATTCCATGCTGCCTAACTAGGGTAGCATCTTAATGTTCACTCCGGGCCGGAATTTCGGTACAGGTGCAGTTTCGGCTGCCATTCATCGAGGGGGTCTGTATTCTCGTTGTTGAGGAGTTAGTTGGGGGTAGTCGGCTTTCTTTACTGGACATATCTCAGTTCCACATGTCGGTCACTGGCATTCTGGCGTTGGGGGCTTGTGGTTAAATACAGTTACTTTCATTGCATCTCTTTGCTAGCTCATCCTACTGTTTTGTTTTTTGCCCCCTTTTAGGCATACTGACCACTTGACCCTGGCACACCTCAGGTCACTTTCCCACCTTACGTCACTTTCCCACCTCAGGTCAGTTTCCCTGTTTCCTCTCAGTCCTTTCACGATTACCGAGACTCTGAGTACAAGTGAAAGGCTGACCGCAGGTCAGCCTGTGTTTGTAGGAGGAGTCGGCAGGTATTTAAACCCGCCCTCCTTCCTCCTTCAGGGCGTCGGTGTTCTGGTGTCCCACCCACCCATCCCCTTTTTTCTTGCATTTCTTCTTTTACTTCTACTTGGGTATGCCCCCTTTTAGGCATACTGACCACTTGACCCTGGCACACCTCAGGTCACTTTCCCACCTTGCGTCACTTTCCCACCTCAGGTCAGTTTCCCTGTTTCCTCTCAGTCCTTTCACGATTACCGAGACTCTGAGTACAATGTATAAAATGACTACCATTGGAGAGTTGGGTATTTTTTTCTATCCTCATATATTGGCAAGAGTTATGAGCCTCCACAGCAAAGCGTTTCCCGATTTTTGCAAGGGTCTGTTTTGGGGTTAACATTTGAATTCTCTATGAACCAACCAATCTTAGATGGATTTACAGTTTATCAGCAACATCCCCTCCCGGGTTAAAAGAAACTACAAATATTAAACCTTTTCTAGAGGGCTGTTTTGGGTAAATTTGAGATATTGCACATTATGTACACCTTTATATGCCAAATATTCTACTGTGGTTGCTTTGGAGCCATCTTCACCTCTTCATTCCACCTTTAGTATTCTCAGAATGTCCATCTCTCCCTATCTACCTGTATTTATATGCATGCGACACATATTTTCTATACTTGGGGGCACGTGTTTTTTTTTGTCAATTTACTTTCATTTCTGCTACGATCTATGCACATTTATATGTTATACTCTGGTAATATTTCCTTTTATTCACTGGTTCCCATCCTGTCAGGGAGTCACTGACTCTTCTGCTATGTTCCCCCTTTTTTTTCCCTTGTGGGGAAAACCCGAGGACCGCGACCTGGTACTAACACGCAGCTAAATCCATTTCCACCATCAGGAGCTCTGATAAATACCGGTTTATACTAAAGCTTTGTACACACAATCGTATTTTCCGACGAGAATTGTGTAATGACAGCCTGTTGGCGGAAAATTTGACCACTTGTTCGCTCCATCCAACAATTGTTGTCGGATTTACCGTGGACAAATGTTGGATGACAGGCTTAAAGGGGTTGTAAAGACAAAAATATTTTCCTCTTAAATTAAAGTCTGACAGTAGCTGATAAAGTAAAAAGTAATGTTTTGCATTATAACTAGTTTGATACCTGTTGAAATTGAGCTGTTTTATTCACCTCCATCACTCCTGAATCATTATTCTCACTGACTTCCTGGTTTGCGGTGCGCATTCATTCTTGCTACATCACGGCCTAATGGGAACTACAGTTCCCATTAGGCTTAGGCTCCATGCCTGTGAGGGATAAGAGAGCATCTTCACGCAGGGCTGTAGTCCATAGGGAGGGGGTGAGAACATTCTGCTTTCCACCATGCAAAACGGCTCAGATGCTGGTGGAAAGCAAGAAGAGGAGTGACAGGAAATGGCATTTTCAAACCTGGATTACTGTATTTTGGAGGTCAAAAGGAAAAACGAGATAAGCGATATTTAAATGCTCTAGCTTACAGCAATCAATTGATCTAATAAAAAACGAACCTTTAGTGTTCCTTTAAGCCTCGTACACACGATCAGATTTTCCGCAGACAAAGCTTTAGACATTTGTCCAAAGGATGTGTTCCTTGGATTTTATCTTGCTTACAAACGGGAACGTAGAGCTGTACTATGTGGTTTTTCAGCTCTTGAGCACCACCCTTTAGGCACCTTCTGCTAATGTCGTGTTTGGTGAGCATTGATTCCAAGCATGCATGTTTGTACTTTGGACTTTTGTCTGACGGACTTGTGTACACACGATCAGAAAATCTGACAACAGACCGCGGAAAATTTTAAAGCCTGCCATCCAACATTTGTCAGTGGAAAATCAGACAACAATTGTCTGATGGAGCGTACAAACGGTTGGATTTTTGGCCAACATTCTGTCATTATGTCAATTCCCTTCGGAAAATCCAATCGTGTGTACGAGGCTTTATACATTTTCCACGAACAACGATCTGTTGTCAGATTTTCCGATCGTGTGTAAACAAGTTCGTCAGACAAAAGTCCAACGTACAAACACGCATGCTCGGAATAAATGCTCACTAAACACGACATTAGCAGAAGGTGCCCAATGGTGGCGCTCAAGAGATGAAAAACCACGTAGTACGTCACTACGTTCCCGTTTGTTGACCGACAATTGTGTGCTGTTTGTATGCAAGACAAAATCTAGGCACACGCCGTTGGACAAAAGTCTGATGCTTTGTCTGCGGAAAATCTGATCATGTGTACGAGGCTTTAGACTCCGCACCTCAGGTGAGCAGCTGCCAGGGTGACTGCTTGAGTAAATATCCTGCTGGTCAGGGGTAGTCCTGCAACTGCATCCATCTGCTACCATCCCAGACACTAAGAACCTCTTTGTCAATTGTTCCAGGTATTACACCCCAGATGGTAAACCACACATAGGTTATGCAGTGACTACAGTCTTTAAAATGGGGGAAAAGGGTTAATTGAGTTCCCACATGTCTAGGTTATCTCCATATGAGGTATGTTTGGAAATCAACCGAAAACAGGGTTGTACTTTTCCTCAGCAGCTGTCGCCCTTACATTCCTATCTGATGGGGTATGTCCAGGCCCTGCAACGTGAACTTCAAAAAGTCCATCAAGGGGTTCATGACTCCCTCCCAGATCCTGACACGATAACCGGTTTACATGCTATCCAACCAGGTGACTGGGTCATTGTAAAGAAGCTTGAAAAACGGGACAACTGGACCCACACCAGCCACTGCATTAAGCTGCTCAACTAAACTAAAGAATGAGGAGTATCTTTTTTTTATTTATATCTTTAGCTTAGTGTTATTTTGCAAGGACGATGATGAAAAGCATCCCAACTTATTGTTTAAAATGCACCTCCAACTGGCTAAAACAGTAAACAGGATCCACTGCTGGATATGCTCTAGCCACCCCCACTGAGCCTTAATACCAAGCCGGTACATACTATATATGATGTTCATATTGGCATGAGGAAATTTGAAAAACAAGTAAAGACTCCAGACACTTGTCAATAGAACAATACATTTCTAGAGGGTAAAATTGGCTATAGTTTCAACAATAGCTGCTCTTGCCCCTCTCTCACAAAACCAGTATGGGTCTCGGGACAACTAGATAGCCCACAAGTGTGCTTCAACTTTAGGTTTGGTAAAGGGGATAACTTTGTGGGAACCACCAACTGTAAAGAAGGTTTAACAGTTAATCTTACCAATAAAATTAATAACACCAATAGACCAGATTACATCTGTTGGAAGGGTGTGACATTCCGACCGAGGGAGCAATCCCCCAGTCTATTCTGTTATTACGCAATGCCCATAACCATCAGAGAAATTCCTCTTAACAGACCAATACTAAACATTCCTAGCATATGATGCTAGGACGAGTTTCACCAGGACGTATGAACCTCTTGCATATGGAGGGATTATCTTACAACAAAAGTTATGCAGTTCTACAGATTGTAAGGTAATCCCTCCATATGCAAGAGGTTTATACGTCATGGTGAAACTCGTCCTAGCATCATATGTCATGGCCGATCATGGGGATCTGTTGGCATGAGAGGAGGTAAAGGCAGGAAGAACTAGAAGGAAACAAGTGGATGGGATGTTCAATGAAACCGTTGAAGCTATAAGGGAGATCTTACAGGAACGACAGATGAAGACTCTTCTAGTACAGCAAAAGATGGCCCTTGATTATCTGTTGGCATCCAAGGGGGGTTTCAAGGCAAAGCCAGACAAAAAAATGGGGTAGTGGCGCTGAAAAAACAATAAATATAAAGTAGCTTAACAATAAATCGTAGTGCATAGAAAAAAACCTCCTGAGTGTGAATAAATAAGTATGGAACAATAATGAATGAATAAGACCTTAAAATTGGGCTGGAGCATGGAGCATGGATATAATGGAAAGGATGCAGTCCTTTGCAACAGCAGATGGTAACAGTCTATAATCCGGGGCAAAGCCTTCACAGGTGGGGAGATAAAAGCAAAACTCCAATATGCAAAAGAGAGAAAGAGAAGGCGCCTCCAGGTTAGTAAACATGAAAACTTTTAATCATACAAAGGTGCAGCATCCACTTACAGTTAAGTAGTAGAAAAACAGCATGTTTTGGAAAGTCCCTTAGGTGTTGTCTTTCTTGCTTGAAAAAGGAGCGCGCTCTGTCATCTACAAGCGCCGGCTCTGAAACGTCGTCGCATCCTAGTGACGTCACCGCGGCCTACGTTTTCCTCCAGACCCATCCACAACGCTGCAGTATACCAGCTGGACTTCACTGCAGGATTGTTCGGACCGGACAACGGACAGAAAACACAGGCGATCTCTACCATCGAGCGTGGCAAGACAACACCTAAGGGACTTTCCAAAACATGCTGTTTTTCTACTACTTAACTGTAAGTGGATGCTGCACCTTTGTATGATTAAAAGTTTTCATGTTTACTAACCTGGAGGCGCCTTCTCTTTCTCTCTTTTTCAAGGCAAAGCCAGAGCTAGTGAAGGTTGGAATCTTTTTAAGGGTCTAGGAAACTTTGGGGATTTTTAAACGTTTCCATCGGATCATGGTTGAAGGAGGTAGAGGTATATATACTCATGTTGTTTTTTTATATTCCTTCTATGCCGTGAAGTGCTCCTGTTGCCTGATCGGTCGAGTCAACAGAGCCCGAACAAATGACCACATCTTCCTCACCGAGATGAGACGCCCAGAAGCCCAACCCACAAGTCGCACAGGATCCCAGACTGACCGGTCTTCATGTACCCCCTTTAAGTCATCCCTCCTGAAGATCAGAGTCTACAAGTCAAGCTGCGGTTTTCTGTTTGTGGACTCATATGGTCTGTAAAGATTGATTATTTTCCAGGTGTAAGAAGATCAAGATTCATCAAGGAACACATGGGAGCCAAGTGGAATAAGAGCCTTGCAGATCCTCTATAGATCCAACAAACGAGGGACTGTTGTATAAATTGTATTAAGATGTAATCGATATGTATTGTCACAGTGTCTTCCAGTGTTAGTTCTACTTGTGGATTGCTCATAAGAGCGAACCAGCACCGGTGAAGGACCATTCGCAGTGAAAAGCTTCCTGTGGATGTGGAGAGGTGTTCACCCTGCAAGGATGTCCGCCGAGAGGGCCCATGCGCTATGCACAGTTGTGTTTGGTTTGGGAGGAATATGTTCTTCCTGCGAAAACTTTATTGGTTTGATACCTATCTGATATCTGAGGGATGTACGCTCGTGTCTTTCTATGTGTCTGATCACCATGTGGAAAGACCATAACGTGTCCCTGCAAATAGCCTCGCCTCCATAGGAACAATAGTATAATCCAGCTCTGTATTGTTCTCTGAACAATGCAGAATAAGGATTTGCACCAATGATGGAAGTGAGCGCGAGCTTGGTTGGAACAGCGTTCATGATCTCTTGGGGGCCAATCTAACTACACGTGGGTTTCTTTGTTAACTGTAGAAGCACAGTATTTAAGTACAAAACGGTGGGAAATTGTGCACACTGTCATTGTTCTTTTTGAATGTGTTTACATTGGTTAAGTTTTGTATAACATCTACTGTTTGAAGGAATGCATGGGCTTGACTGGATGAACTGAAGAGTCACCAAGTCTCTTTTGTTACCCCTGTTCAAAGTCATATATAAACAGAGCTCCCATTCTGTAAGAGAACTGTCTGAGGCGTTTCCAATGTGAGAACAATCGCTGTGTCTGCTTTACTTGGTAACCATGAGTGCACTCAATTGCATTATCCAAAAGAGCTGAAAAGTGCACTTAGCACAAGCGAAGTTGATAGCGCATAGTGTACATTAATTTCCACAACAGTTTATAACATTTTTACAATAGGACCTACATTGCCTCCAAAACTCAGGTTCACTTATCGCTGGGCATGCAACATAAAAGGTCAGAAAGCTCCCAATAAACTTAAAAAAATGAAAAAATGAATTTTTTGTACTCACCGTAAAATCCTTTTCTCTGAGTCCATGGACAGACACAGCTCCTTAAATCTTGACAAGTGGGTTATGTTCCCTGTTTACAGGAGAGGACTAGGCAGAAACCTGTTAGATAATTAAATACATGTTACATTAACAGAGTTGAACAGCCCCACCCAGGGGGCGGTCCCTCCAGACATAACCCTCCTCACTGCAGCCTGCAGCCTCAGTTCGTAACAAGCAGTACAAACCTAAAAAGGCGGGGTGGGTGCTGTGTCCGTCCATGGACTCAGAGAAAAGGATTTTACGGTGAGTACAAAAAATCCTATTTTCTCTTATCGTCCATGGACGGACACAGCTCCTTAAATCTTGACAAGTGGGACGTCCCCAAGCAGTGGGGTGGGAAATATATCAGTAAAACCAATTTTAACTTCACCCCAAAACAAGCGGAGCTCCTCAACGGAGGAGGTGCAACTTTAAACAGCCGCCGGCAAAAACTAGCGGCCAAAAAAAGCATCAGAAGATGCACTCACAGCAACCATGTAAATTTTGGAAAATACGCGAACGAACGAGCAAGTCGCCGCCTCGCATACCTGTGAGACCGACGCATGATGTCGGAAAAAAAAAAACCCAGGAAGCACCAATTGCCCTGATCGAAAGTGCTGTGACCGGAAAAAGGGGCCCGCCCCTTAAGAGCATAGGCCTGTATGACGGCCTGCCTGATCCACCGAGAAATGGTGGTCGACGAGACCGCCAGGCCCTTTTGTGGACCACACACCGACACAAAAGACAGTCAGAACTCCGAAACTGAGCCGTAGCAGGCTGGTACACCCGCAAAGCACGTACCATGCCTAAAGTATGAAAGGCAACCTCCATAGGATGCGCCGGCCGAGGACAGAAGGATGGAAGAACAATGTCCTTATTCCGGAGAAAGGCCGAAACCACCTTCGGAAGAAGGGAAGGTCGCGGGCGCACCACCACCTAATCCTTATGGAGGATCAAGCATGGCGGCTTGCAAGACAAGACCGCCAACTCAGAAACCCCTCTAATAGAGGTAAAGGCCACTAAAGAGGCCAACTTCTCAGATAGTGTCAAGAGAAAATCTCTCTAAAGTTTCCAAAAGGAAGGTTCCTGAAGAACCGAGAGCGCCAGAGTCAAAACTCATGGGGGAAGAGATGGGCCAAGAGGGGAAAGTGTATGACAAACCCCCTGCACACAAAAAGGGACCCACCAGGGAACGGGCCGCAAAAAGGCCACTGAAAGAACACAGCCAAGGCTGAAATCTGCCCCCAAACGGTGCTTTAAGCAACTTTAAAAACATTAAAACTTTAAAAACAGCAGGACCCTGGACACCGAGTACGTCCGTGGACGTCACTCCATTCCTTCGCACCAAGAGATGTAGGCCTGCCAGGTGTAATGGTAGATCCTCCGGAAGAAGACTACCATGCCCTCAGCATTGTTGAGATGACCGAGTCGGACAGACCCCGGTCACTTAAAGTCTGGCTTCCAATAGTCATGTTGAGCAAGTCAGTGACTGTACAACAGGAGGAAGTATGGGACCTTGAGACAGAGGGATCTCCCGCCCTGGCAACCACCAGGGTACCTCCGATAACAGGTGCCTGATATCGGCGTACCAAGGACGCCGAGGTCAATCTGGAGCGATTAGAATCATTGGGATCTCCTCAGCCTCCACTCTGTGGAGCAGCCGAGGAAGCAACTACAATGGAGGAACGGCAAAAAGTCGCCTATACAGACCCCACAGGGCCACCAGCGCGACTTATGCGTCTGTACCAGATCACTAGACCTGGCCACTAACTTCGACACCCTTGCGGTGGAGACGAGCGGCCAGGAGATCCATGCCCTGTGAGGCTCACCTCCTGCATGGGAGCCGAAACACCCCAAGCACAAAGACCAGTCGCCCTGGTCCAGCATCTGGCGACTCCAGTAGTTCGCCTGCCGGTATACCTGATGGTAGACCGAAGCCACGGCCGTGGCGCTGTCCGGCTGAAACCAGATCGGACGACCTTGCAACCTTCTAGACCACGAGGAGAAGCATAGCCTGATCGCCTAAAATAGTAGGACAATGAACGGTAGACAGCACCTGGTATTCCCATGCAGTCTCCCACCCAGGCACTAGCCAGGCCCGACCCTGGGTAGCTACCGAGACCAGACGAGAGCGGGCACATTCAGGGAGGCGTGGCCGTAGGCCCATGCAAGTCCAGCGACTCAGGGCCGACTGGACCACCCAGGTTCACAACCCGTGAGGCTGGCATCCGTTGTAAACACCGACCACTGGAAGGAAGAAACAACTTCCCGGACCGAAGAGTCGGGGATCTCCGTCACCAACTCAGAGAGACTCTGACTAGGTGGCGCACCAGAATCTGATGATTTCAGAGACAAGAGATTTTTACCACCTGGACAGTATTTCCCCTGGAAAACCCGAGTGTGGAGCTGGGCATACAGTACCACATTGAAGGAGGCTACCCACAGGCCCCGGACCTGCAGGAGCCCAGAGAGAAGACCGATTGCGTGATGCCAATACCTTCACCGCAGACTGAAGAGTCTGCAATTTCTCCAGGGGAAGAAGGACCTTCGCCACCGAGGAGTCTGGATCAACCCTAGATACTCCAACACTGAGTCGGAACCTTGCATGCCCAGATAACACATCCACTAGGTCTGAGACAGAAGCTGCTCTCAGAAGAAAGTTGTCCAAGTAGCCAATAAGGCAAAGCCTCGCTGTCCCAACAAAGTTAGGATAAGTGCGAGCTCCCAGCTGACTCCAGATCAAAAGGGAGGGTCACAGGCTAACAAAGACCCTCTCTCATCATGAAGAACAGAAAAAAACACTGTGAAATGCGCAAAACAGGACATGCATGTATGCGTCCCTGATGTCCGAGGACGCCAGGACGTCCCCCAGATGGAGCGCAGATACCACCGAACGAATGGAATTCATGCGGAACTACCCGATGTTCACAAAAGGTATTTAGGGCCTGAGGCCCATAAAAAAACCCAAACCTCTCGTCCTGCAGGAAAGGTAAAATTACCCCGCAGCTTAGCAAGTCCTACACTGCCCAAGGCAGACCGACGGGCCGGGAGAGGAAGACACAAGGAAAGAACTTCTGTTCTGTGAATAGGAGGACCCTATCTAGTACTCCAAAGAGACCACCTCGCAGACCCACTGGTCGGAGAGCAGGGAGGTTTCACCGAATTGTGAACCTGCAAGCCACCCCTCCCACCTAGAGACAGGGAGGGAAGGCTACATACATTGGCAGAATTTGGGTGCCGGCGTGATCAGCTTACGCATCCAGGGACGGATTAGTCCCCCAGCTGGGCCTTTGACGGCCTGGAAGGGTTCCCCTTAAATAATACACACACATAGTGTGTATGTATATTATGTAGGTGTATGCACACATGCCTTTGGAGGAAACCGGAGTACCCGGAGGAAACCCATGCAGACACAGAGAGCAACAATGCAAGCTCCAGGCAGATTGGCGTCAGTGTCCGGATTCGAACCAATGACTCTCTTGCTGCCAAGTAATGGAGTTAACCACTACACCACCGTGTGCATAAAACCATTCTGAAACAGAAGCCCTGGATAACCATGAAGCATCACAGACCTATATGAGGCCCTGGACCAGCTGGTCCGCTAGCCTAATAACTTCAGGAGAGAGTCGGTGCTCCTCCACTGTCTGGTGTAAATGCTCACTCTGTGAGTTGTATACAGCACTAGGGGTCAGGACTACTCCAAGATGGCCGCTGAGTGTTCAGAACGCGACCACAGGAAAATGCCTGACTGCAATGTAAGCTGCGCCATAGCGCAGCTACGACAAAATGGCCACCAATGGGAGTTTTCAATGTAATTGAAAAACCTCCCATAAAATGGCGCCAGCGCCGACTGAGACCCCAGAGTAGTGGCCACAAGTCAGACCCCAGCATGGTAAACCTGGAACGGGTCAGTACTTCGGATCTTCTATCAGTCAGATTCTTACAAGCGGGGGTTCCCGTCCGGCGGTGAGGGACTACAAAAGCCCTCAGCGGCTTTTCTCATTCCACATCTCAGAAATGATCAAAGAAGGGCACAGAAGGGGAAAAAACCTACACAGAGCGGTCTGATTTGTGTGATCCAAAAAAGACCGATCCCTCAGCGGAAACCCAGCTCCCATAAATGCCTTATCCTGCTTTTTTTTTACTACCCAGGTACCTGGTCCATGGCTCCATAACAGAGCATTCCCCAGGGGATAACGGGGGAAGGGGGCACTCTTTTACCGCCCGTCCACAGTCCACCCCCACCCTGGCACAAACGTGTCCAGGACTAACAATAAAACCTCTGTGGGAATCCCAGGTGCTAACACCTGCTACCACCACCAGCATGTGGGGAAGGACCCAGATACTGACTCCAGATATTAATAATATTTACATCGTGTGTATTATAATATGCACACCTGTCCTTACAAATAAACAAAAGCTCCTACAGCCCTATTCAGGGCCTCTCACCCACTTGCTGCGCTGACCAGGGGTAACCAGGGGACTCACCTCAGGAGGAGACTGCCCAGTGCTGCCGTCCGCTCTCAGCACACAGCGTGTGAGAGGAAAAGAACCGTGAGGTAACTGTGCGGCATCTGCAGGGACCTGTGTGCCAAATGGCGGCAAAATGCCTTGTTTAAACAGGAAAAGCCTCCTAGGGCTTTTTTTTTAAGGATAAGACACAGATACATTGCAATGAGCATATGAGATATAATGACCATACAAAACCGTTACAGGTGGGTAAGGATCACCAATCAATGAAAAGAGAGGTAGTGTACATGTGGATATTTAATCATAAAAATGTGCCACGTCCTAATACGTATGAACAAAAGAATAACTAGGGGCGAGTTGTTGGACTTTTCAGGCACTGTAAGCTGATCAGAATATAGTCACACAGAGAAAAAATTCTCTAAAAATTTTTGAATTTATTTAGACATAAAAGAAAAATATACAATACATATTAAAAAGAGATTGCCATTAGCAGCAAAACTATCTGGTAAACCAACTCAACAATGCAAGAGCCTCCAAGAGTATAACAGGAATTGAAAAATAGGTAGTCATAAGTGAAAAAACAGAGTTTCAACAAAAGCTTTTGACCCTTTTGTTGAAACTCAGTTTTTTCACTTATGACTACCTATTTTTCAATTCCTGTTATACTCTTGGAGGCTCTTGCATTGTTGAGTTGGTTTACCAGATAGTTTTGCTGCTAATGGCAATCTCTTTTTAATATGTATTGTATATTTTTCTTTTATGTCTAAATAAATTCAAACATTTTTAGAGAATTTTTTCTCTGTGTGACTATATTCTGATCAGCTTACAGTGCCTGAAAAGTCCAACAACTCGCCCCTAGTTATTCTTTTGTTCAAGGATCACCAATCAGTCAGTGTCTAACTACTTGCTGAAGTATAAGGCCTCATGCACACAGGCAGACTCGCTACGGAGTCCGCCTGCTCAGCGGGAGAACTGTCCGCAGATCTCCACTGAGCCAATGGATGACAAGCTCCTCTCTGCTCACTGAGCGGGGAGGGGCTTGTTGGGCACCGCTGTCCTCCGATGGATCGATCTGATGAAAACGGACAGCATGTCTGTTTTCATCAGATCTTACCCGATCCGCATGGACGGATGGGGACGTGGCCCCCATACGTCTGTTTTTAGCGGATCGGGTCGGATGTCAGCGGACATGTCTCCGCTGACATCCGACGCTCCATAGCGATGCAGGGAGCGGCCGTTCAGGTCCGTGACAGACGGACCCGAACGCCCCGTAGTGTGAATGAGGCCTAATACAGGGTAATCATAAACATCTGTGCTCATCACAGGGCTTTTTAACAGTGAAAAAACACAGGCCAGATAACACAGTCCCCTCAGGAAGGCCCCCTGACAGCGGCAATGTTAGCAATGCAGCAAGGGAAAAGGAGCAGGGAAGGGAGGAGAAGAGGACCCCCGAACCCCAGCCGTTCTAACCCGCCGAAGCAGGAGGGACTGTACTTATCCGTCCGAGCGAGGACTCGCTGACGCATTCCTGACAGAACTACAACCACAATGGAGGTAGCTGTCGGCCCGGTCCACTGTGAGTGAGACAACACCACAGCCCAGTCATATGTGGACCTCGGAGCAAAGCTCACTGGCCACCACCGGAGTCATGGGGTATGGCATGGCAGACCCAGCCTCTTTGCAAAGGTGTGCCCACGCTTGCTGGTCGGACCGAGTAGACTACAAGGATCTATATTATCCAGCCTGTCTCTCAGCCGACAGTTGAAAGAAGATTCTTCAAGAAAAGGTAAAACAAAATAAAAATACAATTTCTCCTCAGGGCGCTAGGCAGAACGAAACTGAGGCTGCAGTGAGGAGGGTTATGTCTGGAGGGACCGCCCCCTGGGCGAGGCTGTTCAACTCTGTTAATGTAACATGTATTTAATTATCTAACATGTTTCTGCCTAGTCCTCTCCTGTAAACAGGGAACATAACCCACTTGTCAAGATTTAAGGAGCTGTGTCCGTCCATGGACGATAAGAGAAAATTTGTTTTTCAATAGCAAGGAATATTGCCGTCAATGCCGTAAGAGAAAATGCATGATCTTTTTTTGCTATGCATATTAAATACTAGGATCCCCCTGGTTTTCTAGATCAGATTTCAATCTTAATTTTATTATTAATATCCATTATGTGCAATATGCAGTTGTTTTAAGTGGCTTGTTTACACGTGCTAAGCTCATATTGAATCAGTGTCATGTCCTAAAGTCCGATTAGGAAGAAAGACATTACTAATGGTACGTCTGGAGACATGGATTAGAACAAGAAAATACCTATATTTTTTGAGCAAGTGAACCCATTCGTGGAAATCTGCCTATTGGAGCCTGATAATCCGGTGTCCTAGTCCGTGGATGGAGTTTATACCTACATGCCTTTTGTAACGGAATGACCCGGGACACCCAGAGACTTTGTAAGGATGGGGGGTACTCCTATACCGGCGTCACCAAGGAGTCTTATGTCTAGGGTCACCTTATGTCCGATAGGGCCATAGGGTGACTGAGAAATTATGTCCTAAATTACAGGACAGGGGACATCACTGATAGTTCATATTGCAGGGTTTTAAGATACTGCAAGATGTTGGTTAATTGTGACCCAACCAGTCAATAGTGACTCATTTCTATGATTAGCCCTGACTAGTAACATGCTAATTGAGTCAGGCTCCTGGAAGACCTTTCATTGTGTGATAATACTGCTTTAAGCATATTGATGCTCAGAGGTGTAAATACCTTTCGGTCAAGCTGTATGCGAAGACAGAACGTCTGTCTAGGGATGTGGATTAAGAAGAGATCATTGTGTGATGGTGTTTTGTTTGTTATGATGTTAATGAAGGAATGTGCAGTGATTAGATCATGATAATTATAGGCCGGCGCCGACATGTCTAGAATGTTTAGTAATTAGCTCAAAGAATGTGATTGAAGCCCCCCACGGTGTGATGTGTGGGTGGGGAGTTTATTGTTCCTTTCATGCCTTGTACTGTATATAAGACTGAAAGTTACCATTAAAGTTGTCTTCATTTTGAAACCAGAGAATAGAGCGGTCAGTCTCATTTTCTGGGGAATGGATATGGATTGGGTCCTGTTGGTTTGTCTGTGTGTCAGATGAGCTATCGTGGGATAATTCCATCGCTTAAAGGACGGCTACAAGGACACAGGACAATGGAGACGCCGTATGAACGGCTGAAGCTCTCTTCCCTCAAGGACTTACTGGAGAGCCGGGGCAGATCGGCCTGCAATCGTAAGAAAAGGGACATTATTACAGAGCTTGTCCAAATGGATAGAGCTGAAAGGCCCAGCATAACAGACAGGACACCCGATGAAGAGTTTTTTGACCGGGCTGTTAGACGTGGACTGGCACAGTATGGACCTAATCCTCCACCGGAGATCATAGACAGGGTTATAGCGGCTGTGGATGCCACTTGGCTACAGCAAAGAGGTTCTGCAGCAGCAGAAGTCACAACAGCACCAACTGAAGAGAGGGGAGAGGTACAGATGCCAGTCACCATGAAAGTGGAGTTCCAGGGAGCTGGGGCAATTGGCCCTCTCCCCAGCAACAAGCTGTGGTGGTAAAGCGTTTACTCCCAGCTGAATCGCTGGCGGCAGGGCAGGATGCTACTGGCTGCTGCACACAACTGCAGCTTGAGCTGACATCGGGGGATGGGACTGTGGTCTCCCCTCAAAGCGAGAGTGCCACAAGCCTCTGCTCTCAACTAGCAGGAGAGGGAGTTCCTGTGGGAGTGGATGGGACTGTGGTCTCCACTCAAAGTGGCCCAGCAGAAGAGCTGGCAACAGAGCAGAGTGCCACAAGCCTCTGCTCTCACCTAGCAGGAGAGGGAGTTCCTGGGGCAGTGGATGGGACTGTGGTCTCCGCTGACAAAACCCCAAAAAATAGTGCGTCACCGAGACAGGAGGATGTCGGCTTGGCTTTGCAAGCATCGGGGGATTTTCCCCGAACTCTTTGTCATCCAGTTTTCTATCAAAGAGAGGCATTTCTCTAGACCGAGATGATGATCCTTTTTGTTGCAGATGCAAAAATACAGTTGTGTGTCATCTGCATAGGAGTGATAAAGTAGTTTTTGGGTGCTGATGATTTCAAAGAGGGGGCGAAAATAGATGATGAACAGTACCGGCGACAGGGGGGGATCCTTGAGGGACCCCGCATGACACTGTGCGTTTTTCAGAAGTGAAAGGACCAAGTTTCACTGTTTGTGATCGGTTTTCCAGAAAGGAGGAGAACCAAGATAAATCACCTTCCGTGACTCTGGCTACTTCAACTAGCCGAGTCAGTAAGAGTTTGTGGTCTACTGTGTCAAATGCTACGCTTAGGTCCAACAGAACCAGAAGACAAGATTCTCCTTCGTCCCGATTTGAAAAGGATCGAGCAAATTATGGGTATCTAGATGCTGTTGTAGCTGTTGTACCACTGCTTTCTCCATTACCTTGGAGAGGACGCTCAGGCCTGTTATGGGACGACGATGTTCAGGGGCCTTGGGGTCAAGGGTGGGTTTCTTCAAGATCGGCTTGATTGTGCCCTGTTTCAACAGGGTGGGTACCAAGCCTTCCTTAAATGATTGATTTATAAGCTGCTTGATAGGTGGTGCCAGAATATCGGCGCATTCCTTCAGCAGTTTGGTGGAGATAATGTCATTAGGCACCGTGCTATTACGCAAGGAGTCAATGATGTTTTTGGTAGTTTCAATGGAGATGGGTTTTAGGACAAACCTCGTTGACTGCGGCCAACTTGTGTGAAAGTTAGGTGTGGGTCTAGGGGGAAGATTGAGGGGGGTACTGTTTTGCTGAATGCTTTCACGGATCCTTTCAATTTTGTTAATGAAATAATCCTATAATTCACTGCAAAATTCTTGGGTGTCAGAGTTGGGGGCTTCCAAACAGACCGGATTCATGGTCTGGGTGACAAGCTTGAACAGTTCGCGGGGGCGGTTTAGGGCATTAGTGATGATGTAGGAAAAATGATTAAAAAAAATAAAAATGGGTGGGTTTTTTTTAGCGGCATGATGTTCTCCATAAATAAGAGTGGTTGGATGATATTGAAGTTCTTCTCAGCAACCATCTCATATTAATTCATTAACCCTTGAGTGGTAAATATAATTTCAACAATATTCTCTCAGCAGATGTTAAACATTTTTGTTAGAGGGATGTAACTTTAATAATTTTTCTAATTATATCTATCAGAGTACAATTCCCCCGAAGAAGACCGTGACAGTTTAGGTCGAAACGCGTCGGGGTACTCATACGGAAACCAATTGAATTACGGTGTAACATGTATTGTATTGTTGTTGATTTTTGCCACTGTTATTTTTATATTCATGAATAATCAGAGTGTACTATATGTATATTATCTACACTATTTTACAAATGCTCCAACCATGCTGTACATTTTATTGTAATTTAATGTTGAAACCAAGTAAAGATTTTAACTTCAATATCCTCCAACCACTCTTATTTATGGAGAACATCATGCCGCTAAAAAACCTCACTGGGGGACCTTCCCATTTTTGTTTTTGCATTTTCGGGGTGCGCGGCACACGGACTCAACATATGCGTTTTTTCTTGTTTCAAATGATTTTTTTTGGCCTTGAAAATTTCTTTGTGGTATTTTTTTGTTACTACCTTATAGGTGGTGTGGTTTTCATCTAAGGCGCTTCTTTTCCAAGCTGCTTCTGCTCTTCTGCGCTCTTGCTTTATCAACGCCAGCTGGTCGTTAAACCAGCCGGCGTTGTTTTTCCGGATGCAAGTTTTGCGTTTGGGTGCTACTACGTCGGCTGACTGTAGTAACGCTGCGTTTATGGCATCCAGGGTTTCAGTGGCTGATTGATGAGATTGGATTGTTTTTATTTTGTTCCCTAATGTTGTTTTGAAGAGTTCTGAATGGAGCTTCTTCTGAGATCTTGTCCAGTGCGTAGTCACTGGTTTTGATGTTTGTGTTGAAGGGGCGTCTTTAATAATTATGAATTTGATTATATGGTGATCTGTCCATGGTAGGGGCTCATTTTTCAGGATTTTTACTTCCAGCTCTTGTCTGAAAATAAGATCAAGGGTGTGACCTGAGGTATGCGTGGGCCCACACACTAGCTGCTGGAGCCCTAGTGCTTCCAAGTGGTCAATGCAGGCATCAGCAATGGGATCCTGTGGGGAGTTGGCCCAGAGGTTAAAGTCTCCCAGCAGCAAAAGATGTTTGCTGTTTAGGGTGTAAGTGGAGATAAACTCTGTAAAAGAAGAAAGAAGGTGCGATTTTGGACCCGGAGCTCTATAGCAGAGTAGGATATGGAAGGTCTCCTGGGGATTTGTTTGAAGTTGCAGGGAGAGGGTTTCCATGAATGGCAGTGGGCTTTGGAGGATTGGTTTAGTGACCGAGAGGTGACTCTTGTGGATCACCGCCAATCCTCCTCCTCTTTGCCCCACTCTGTTTTCTGTTATTATGCGATAATTTTCTGGAACCAGTTCACTTAGAATGGTGTTAGTCTGCTGTAAGCCAGCTTTCTGTAATGAAAATCGCATTGTAGGATGAGATCATGGATTTCCAGTCGGTGTCTTACTGCCGATCTTGTATTGACCAGAGCGCATGATATGCGCTTTGGTTGGGATAGGCTGGTGTAATGTTTAGCTGTCGATTGTCGATCGATTCTAAACAGTCGTTCTTTCTTTAAGGCATTTTTGGTGGCGGTCGGTAGTATTGAGGCAAATGGCGTTATGCCCCAAATGGTTACTGCCGAGTATCTCAGATTAGTCATGATTGTTGACGCACTAGGGGGTGATGTATTATCGGTGGGGTTTCTGTAATGCTGGGAGGGACGATTCGCTGAATCGTACTTCCCTGTTTGATCCAGAGGAAGGAGAAAAACCCCTGTCCGTGCTATGCCAATGTGCCGTGGCAGGGGAAAAAATTCCTTCCTGACCCCCCAAGGGGCGATCGGATGGATCCCTGGATCAAGATACTACAGAAGCCTGTGGTAACTTCTAGGGGGGGGGTGTACCAATAGGTAGTCATTGGGTTGAGAATGGGGAGGGGGGTGAGAATCAGGGGTATACCAAGCTGGGCCTGGGCTGAGGGTTCTGTGCTCCCGCTGGGGGGCTGTGCAGTTTGGGTGGCCAGATCCTACAAGGGTTGTTAGGCTATCTGGAGGTGGATGGGAGGTGGTGAGCCGTTTGAGGGGGTTTTTGGAAGCAGCTCAGTGTAAAAAATTGCCGCGCGCCGCTAGGCCACGGCTGAAGCCGCGGTCTTTCCTGAATTTGCGGCCGCCGACTGGATCCAGAAGGTGGTGCGAGGGCCGCCACCGCGGCTTGTCCTGAAAAGGACGGCCGCTGCTAACAGTGGATCGAAGGGGAACCCCTGTGACCTTATAAAGGGAGCCAGAAGCCAGGAGAAGGCAGAAACGGACAGAGCTGAGCTGGGCTGGACGGACGAAACCCTGCCTGTTCTGGTGCCTGAGCCACACGTCCTACTACTAGGAGCATGCGCCGTAGGTACAGGCAAGCACCAGATTCAAGCCCTGGGGAGAGTGAACTGCGAAATGCACGGAGCACGGAGGAGGACTGTGCGGCCAGTGAGTACTCAGGGAGCACACACGAATGTCTAGAATGTTTAGTAATTAGCTCAAAGAATGTGATTGAAGCCCCCCACGGTGTGATGTGTGGGTGGGGAGTTGATTGTTCCTTTCATGCCTTGTACTGTATATAAGACTGAAAGTTACCATTAAAGTTGTCTTCATTTTGAAACCAGAGAATAGAGCGGTCAGTCTCATTTTCTGGGGAATGGATATGGATTGGGTCCTGTTGGTGTGTCAGATGAGCTGTCGTGGGTTGATGGAAGGTCGTAAACGGTGGTGACCGTTACACCTTTTAATCTGGTTGCTCTGGTAAGCGGCTTTCCGTTTGGTGGTGGTTTGTCTCACAAGAAGTCTCTGTCACGGTGGTGCTGCTATGATCTGCTTGTGGGTTTGATGTAATCCACCTACCCATTTGGAACTCTTTTTGTGTGCCCCCATCTCTGACCATTTAGGGGCTATCAAAGACTTTCTCCTTATCCAGTACTGGCATTTGCCTGCTGTCTTTTTTCATTGGTGCAATTTATTTTCTATTATTCCTTTATATCATATTGAATCGCATTAGACGTTTCTTCCCCCTATGTAAGTAATTTCGATTGCTTACGCCCACGCCCCTCTTATATCAAATCTGCCAGTCCCTCTAGGCCTAAGGCTCTGAAACAACTAGCCATGCTCTTGTGATTGACATCATTACGCTTCGGGTTACAGATTTGTGGTGCATTCAACGCTGGTTTATACCCTGTCTGTATACCCAGCTGCTTCCTGCTATATACCAATAGCTTGTACATGTATTTAAACTATCAGGTGCTGAGTGAGGGGTTGGGGGCGTGACCGGATGCAGGTGTACGGAGGTGTGCGGTGTGCTAGAGTTATGTGAGAGGCGCGAGAGAATGTGCATCTCCCGTGGTCCACTCGTCCTGAGTATCCAGCCTGGAAGCCTTGCTCGGATCTCGATCTGATCCCTGATGCTGCCGCCCACCCTTATGATCGATCCATCTGGATGGAGAGGGATATCCCGGCGCTGATGTACCTGCTTTCTGTATGTGGGGGAGCGTCTCCGTGTCCGGCATCTGGAGGCTGTAGCCTGAGGAAGAGAGTCCCTGTGTCCCGCACTTAGCGGCTACAGGCAGGCAGGAAAATCTGAGTGGTGGGTTGCGGTCAGCTGACGGAGGACACGTGACTCACCCAGCGAACCCTGACGTGCCTGAGCCCGTAGCAAGAGACCAGAGGAGCCGGTTTCAGAGGGGGTTACCTAGAGCTCCCCGGGAGTTCCCCCAGGCGGAACATGTAGCAGGAAGAAGATCTCTTCAATGCCTTACCTAAGGGTGTGCTGCTGAATGGACTGCTGGAGTGAGTAACCTATGATTTATCACACTGAAGTATGACACTAATGGCACTGTGGCATTGTCTATGTGAGAAAGCTGTAAAGTGACTGAACTGAACTACAAAAGTATCCGCACTTTGCACTTTATTTTCTTATACCCTCCTCTCACAGTATAGAGAGCGGCTATCGGAGGTCTCCCCTGGGCGCCTCTCCATCGCACTTCGCACCCCCTGAGTGAAAGGAGGAGTGGGGGAGCAGTCTGAGGACTCTTGCGCTGTCTCTGTAACTGGGACCGCTATGGTGAGCCATAGCAAAACACAATAAGTGAATGGTGAAGCTGAGGGGAGCGCTCAGAGGACGCAGTGAGTACTACACCATACAACATACAATATATCTACTGAGTTGTATAGCAGCAAATCTATCTAACTAATGGAGATAACTATAAACTTGCACTCTGCACTTTATTCCTCCTTATTGCTGCAATAAAAATTGAATTGGATGGAGTGAATAACCTATGAATTATGACAGTATGTGTACTGTGCATGGGACTGTATACTGGTAATCAAGCAACGCTATAATTGATTGAATTTAATTTTTTTTTAACTTATTTTTAAGAGAACAGTTACAAAAGCACTGATCAGCACTAACCGGCATAATAGTCGCATATTAACATTATATATGCACCTCGCACTTTATTCTTGTATCCATGTATCCATCCATGTATTTCCTCCCCTTGCTGTACAGGGGAGTGTGAGAGAAGGAGTCGCTCTCCCCCGAGGGGGAAAAAAGGCGCTGGTTGGCCACCGGAAGGTTCATTTTTTTTTCATTCCTTTTTTCTGTTTTTTTTTTGCATTTTCTAAACTTTTTGCTAGCACCCGGAGTGTTGAGTAGCGCTACTTCCCCACGTTTGTGTAACCTCCTGCGACTACCCCAAAAAAAGCCATGTCAGGTCCACAATCATTACGCTCTGCCAAGGACAAGGAAAAAGATAAAAGTGGGCCAGTTAGTGCTGTAGCTAAAATACATACAACAGATCATACCCCAGTCAAAGGGGGCTACTAATCCAGACTAAAATAACTGATAGGAAAAGCCAAGGACCATCGATAGTGCCTGGTAAAAGTGTCATTAATAAAAATATACTCACAGCTGAGAAAGGGACCGAGCCAGGTCTAGTATTACCCCCCATGGTGGAAGGGGATCCTACACTAAAAGACGTATTTTCGGTGGTCAATGTATGTAAACAGACTTTGGGGGAGCTGTGCAACCAGATGAAGGGTGTTAAGGAAGAGTTGGGTCTTGTGAGACCAGAGCTTCAAAAGACAAATGAACGGATAACTGAGGCAGAGGGTAGAATATCCCAAATAGAAGACGACTTGTATCCGGTAAAACAAGAGGTTAAAACAATGAAAGAACAAATGAGCAAGTTCGAGGAAAAGCTGGATGAAATGGAAAACAGGAACCGTAGGGATAATGTAAGACTGGTGGGACTACCGGAAAAAAGTGAAGGGACTAACCCAACAGAGTTCCTGGAAAGCTGGCTTTCAAAGCTATTTGGAAGAGAATCTTTTTCACCACAATTCTCAATAGAAAGAGCGCACAGAGTCCCTGCTAAGCCTCCTCCACCAGCGGGACGCCCACGATCTATATTAATGAAATTTTTGAATTTCAAGGACAAAGTAATGTTACTTAGAAGAAGCAGAGAGATGGGGAACATTCTGTGGGAGGGATCGAAGGTTTCACTGTATCCAGATTTTTCACCTCTCCTGCAGAAGCGGAGGGCCAGCTTTATTGAAGTCAAGCGTAAAATGCAAAAGCTTAAATTAACATACGCTTTACTATATCCAGCGCGCTTGCGAGTGGTAGCACCAGATGGGACTTTCTTTTTTGAATCTGCAGAGGATGCGATGACATGGTTGGAGGATAAAAAAGAACAGCTTGAACTGAAATGATGGAACTTTTAGCTTTAGGAAATAGATATGGGGGGTAGGGGGGGGGAGTATGGATGAATTGGTCACAATAAAAGCCCACAGGGATTACCTAGGGGGGTGTGGGGAGGGAAGAGGAGTAGGGAGGGAGATTAGAAGGGAGGGGGAGTATTTAAGAGGGGTACAGGTGGGAAAACAGAAGGGTTTGACTACACTCAAAGGAAAATATGCACATATACAAATGATACAAATATTGGTAAAAGGTAAAGTAACACAGACAATAGACCTAACAGGAGCATATATAGATGTCACATAAAATAATGATAGAGCACATAGATAAACGAAATAGGGAAAAATTAATAGTACACTTAGGGAAAGAGATAGAAAATAGATATGTATGTTGGCTATAACTCGGATGTATGTATAGATATGAATACATGTATAGATATAAAGGAGTATGAGTATACTAAGGGCACTAAACGGTGTAAGAGGGTATTACCCCATTTTCTTAAGGCTATTAGTTGCATATATACATTATGACGCATAGATTGTTTAATGATATAAATGAATGAATAGAATAATGCAGATAAGATTTAGGATGTTATGTACAATTAATCGTCTGTTTCTATGGGTAAGCAGGTAGATACAATTTTATCCTGGAATGTTAGGGGTTTGCACGATCCCAGAAAAAGGTCTGCTTTATTTTCTTTTTTTTTTGCAACAAAATCCTACAATTATATGCTTGCAGGAATCTCACCTCACTTTAGATCAAGGGTCTCAAACTGGTGGCCCTCCAGCTGTTGTAAAACTACAAGTCCCATCATGCCTCTGCCTGTGGGAGTCATGCTGGTAACTGTCATTCTTGCAATGCCTCATTGGACTTGTAGTTTTGCAACAGCTGGAGGGCCGCCAGTTTGAGACGCCTGCTTTAGATACTACCCAATTGCTAAGTATGACTAAGTACCCTCTGCAGTATCACTCGGTTCATACTAGATATTCCAGGGGGGTTAGTATATTGTTCTCTAGAAACACGGCATTTGTTAAACAAGATGCATTAGTAGATCCCGAGGGCAGGTTTATTTTTTTAATGGGGAAGTGGGAATCTTGTTTATGTGTTATTGCTAATATATATGTACCGCCACCTTTTACGTTGACAGTACTGCAATGTCTGGCCAGGTTTCTGGCCAAACATCCGCAGCTACCTGTATATGTCCTTGGAGATCTTAATAGTGCAATGGATATCTCTTTGGATATATACAAAAAGTTCTCTCCACAGGGACCTAGGGAGCATACCTCACTGGCTAGATTTGTAACCGAGCTGGGATTGGTAGATCTGTGGAGATGTAAATATCCCCTTCACGCCCAGTTTTCTTGTCACTCCCTGACTCATTTCACACTGTCTCGTATAGACTTTGCCCTGGGTAATGACTTAACGCTTTCTTTCAACCCAGTGGTAACATATTTGGCCAGGGGCTTGTCTGACCACTCCCCGGTGAAGCTTTCTCTGGATCTGCATAAAACATGTCTCCCTATGCATTGGAAATTGAACCCTTTTTGGTTTCGGTTATTTACCGATTTGGGGAGCATGCGGACACAGATTCAATATTTTTTGGATGATAACAAATTATCAGCTGCGCCTGGGGTGGTATGGGACACGCTAAAAGCCTTTATCAGGGGGATGTGTATAAAATAAATTAGTCTTATTAAAACAAGGAATAGGCAGTGGGCTTATGAGGCTGAAAGGGCAGTGAAAAAAGCAGAGGAGTTGTATTTACAGGACCCCAAGCCCGAATATGAAGGGAAGTGGAAGGATGCGCAAAAGCTCTATCGCACTATCCACCTACAAAAAGCTGATAATAAGAGATTTTTCACCTCCCAAACATATTTTGAGGAGGGAGAAAAAAAACGGCCATATGTTAGCTATGATAGCTAGGTCCCAGCAGCCATCTCAATTGGTACATAGTATTAAGACATTAACCCAACTGACGGTCACGGACACGCCCTCCATACTGAAGGAGTTTTACTCCTTCTATCAAGACTTATACTCCTCTAAGGTGAGATATCCAATGGACGATTTGATACGTTTCTTGGACTCCATTACAATCCCCTGCCTTGAGGAGGCGGATAGGGAGCGTCTTAATGCCCCTTTTTCCCTTGAAGAATTTCAGAATGCGCTGGCTACCTTTCCAAACTCAAAAGCCCCGGGAAATGATGGATTGCCAATCGAACTATATAAAAAGTTTTGCGGAGTGCTCCTGTCGGAGCTACTCCATACGCTTGAAGATGCATTTGACTCGGGTACTCTACCTAGATCTATGTATGAAGCTGTAGTGGTGGTAATATTGAAACCGGGGAAGGACCCTGAAAAAAACGATTCATACAGGCCTATTTCACTGTTGAATACGGACTTGAAACTCCTCACAAGAGTAATTGCTATGCGACTCTCGGCGGTGGTGGCTGCACTGGTGCATCCGGATCAGTCCGGTTTTATACCAGATAGATCTACGGCAAATAATTTGCGACGACTTTTTTCTTAATATGCAGATCCCCACTGACAATCATGGACATAGAGCGATACTTTCGTTGGATGCCGCTAAGGCTTTCGATAGTGTGGAGTGTGAGTATCTGTGGAAAGTGCCGGAGAAGTTTAGATTGGGTGAGAATATTATCTCTTGGATTAAGCTGCTATATAAATCACCCAAAGCGTGTATTCGAATAAATAACACTGTTTCAGCCTCCTTTGAGTTACAGAGGGGAACGAGGCAGGGTTGCCCCCTGTCCCCCCCTGCTTTTTGCCTTGGCCTTAGAACCTTTGGCGGTGGCTATAGGGGGGAATCCAGAAATACAGGGATTTAGGCGGGGAGAACTAGAGGATAAATTGGCATTATATGCAGATGATGCGCTGTTGTTTCTAGGTGACATGTCTACATCCCTGACCCACCTTATGGAATTGGTTCATACTTTTGGAACCTTCTCCGGTTTCAAAATGAATTGGGATAAATCTACCCTTCTTCCACTAGATCCGCTCTTGGGACCTTTACCGCAGATTGCTGACCAGATTAAAATTGTGAATAAATTTTAATATTTAGGTATTGTGGTTCACCCTAATTTAGATCAATATATCAAGTTGAATGTGGAACCCATTCTTAAAAAATTTCAGGAAAAAACAACGAGCTGGATCAAGCTGCCGCTGTTCGTTGTCGGGCGCTGTAACTTGATCAAAGTTATCTGGAATCCTCAGTTACTCTACGTGCTCCATAATGCTCCTATATGGATCCCTGCCCAAGTGTTTAAGAAATGCAACACTATATATCGAGCATTAATATGGAGGAAACTGATTCCAAGAATTTAATTAGAAACCTTACAGGAGAGGAGGGATTTGGGAGGCCTAGCAGTACCAAACCCATTTTTTTATTTTATCGCGGCAGTTACAACATTTGGCAGGATGGTTGTGCCCGGGATCCTTGGACCCCATATGGTGAGAGTCCAGGTAACCGGAGATAATTTGGTGGAATGTATAGAGGCGGGGGAACTGGGGGCTATGGACCAGTACCCCACACTTATACTTATAGATAAGATTTGGAACAAAACTAAACACCTGCAATATATGGGATATACTAGCTGGTCACGTATATGGAGGAATAGTAACTATCCAGAACTTTATAAACTACAAAATTTCATTGACTGGGAGAAATGGGGAGTAAAATACATTTCACAATTATATGATGGAGGGGTGCTTAGGGACTTTCAGTCCCTACGTGAGGAATTTGATCTACCCAATACACTTTTTTTTTCAATACTTACAACTGCGACATGCTATTTTTACGCAGGCTACAACATCTACATGGGAGTTTACTAGGCCGATAATGCTTATGAAGTTAACTATGGCGCCCTCTAGGAAAGGACAAATTTCGTCTCTGTATAGCGCGCTTCTTGGACAGGTTTCTATGGCGATGAAATGTAGAGCTGACTGGGGGGACGACATAGGATGTATTACTGACGATGAATGGAATACAATACTAGGTAATGTCCCCAAGATAACATTATCATCAACTCAGCTTTTTATTATCCATTGCACATATTGTACACCTGAAAAGCTGTATAAATGGCGTAGAAGGGAGGACCCATTTTGAGAACATATGGGATCCCTGGCTGAATACTCCAGGGCTGGCACCACTGCGGCTGATGCAAAGTAGAACCCCTGAAGATAGAGCTGCAGCGGCCATTAGACCGGCGTAGAACAAAATAGGCTTGAAGGGTAGTGGAGGGAAGATGGAGAAAAAAGAAGGGAAAAAGGGGAGGAATAGAAAATGTGTACGAAGGGTACACTTGAGGTTTTGAGACATAAGGTACCCAATAGTGTTGAAGAATACAGAGGTGCTGAACGGTTATGTATGTGTTTTTGAATACACGTTAAACCTGTAGTGCAATATAACATGTAACATTTTGAATTGTATTTTAAAGAATAATGATTTTTTTCTACCAAGTATGCTTTGTATGTCAAAAACGTAATAAAAAAAGTATCTGATTAAAAAAAAACTATCAGGTGCTAAAAAAAAATGTTTTCATTACAAATTCTGTACGGAACAACTGCACATTGCTATACACCCTTTCCAGCAAACTATTCATTGTATCGCTCCCAGGAATGGTACCTTTTAACATTAATACATGCGAGTATTTGTGATTAATAAATTCTACACTATCCCTTTTTTCTTTTCAGGAAAAGATTGATTGGGCACATGGAGGCTGTCCATGGGGAGGCGCCGCTAGAAAGCCAACATTAACGGACATGTGCCACAGTGCCAGCACACAGATGAGGAACTCTTCACATGCGGACACACGTTATGTGCACTTCTGTGCCCAGTTTCAGAAATAGTGCCAAGCACCTTATTTAAGGGAAGGACTAATGTTCGGTAATTGTTTGATGATTTTCTACTTCCCTTGTTATCTGACCTTCCATTGCCAATACAGATTGCTTCTGACCATGCTCTGTGACTTCAGCTGGTCTCTGATCATGCGTTGCTGCATTTCTGATCCTGACCTCGGCCTGCTAGCTGACCACAATTCCTCTCACACCTCCAAGTTCAACCCTGGACTAGCTACTGACCTTGTCCCTGCTGATCACCTGTGCTAACCCTGGCTTGCATCCTAACCCCCTTCCAGAGCCTGACAACTACCTGCACGTACCACTGATAGGACTTCTTCAAAGTACCCAAGGACAATCTTCCAGGTGCCACCCTGCAGACTGCCAGCCACAGTTATTCATGGTGTATCTGCAACACTGCTGGCTATAGCTGTCCATAGCTCAAATTTTCTATCTGGTCCACTGGCATTCGTGATACTTTGTGCCTTGCTCCTCTGTCTCAACACTCAGGGGTGCTCAGATTGAGCCGCAAGGGGAGCTCTTTCATCACTTCTGCCTCCAACCAAAGTATATACACACACACACACACACACACACACACACACACACACACACCCCATAGCTCAAAGTTTCTGAAAAATGCAATTCCAGCTAACCTCACTTTTTTTTCTCCTACATCGCTCCCATATTCTTCTAATTCTTACTTTAGATCAGTTCTCTGTCATTCACTAAATGCAGCCAAAGCTTGCACCCCCCTGAAATGGGGGGGGGGGGGGAACAACTTCCCCACCTACCAAATTGATATGGCTCAATAAGGTGGTGGAAATCAGGAAGATGGAAGACAGTAGCGGGGGGTCACCATGCCTAAGGAGGGCCGTAAAGCTCCCATCATATTTGCCTCGACTGTGCTGACCATCTGAGCTCTCCTAGTCGGTGCAGTAGCAACCACACAGAGCCTTTTAGCTGTATGACAGTGACATGAACAGCTGACAGATCGGCTCTGTGTGGCTGCTACTGCACTGCCTAGGAGAGAAACTCAACATCCCACCGCCCCCCTAGTTGCTAGGAACATCTGTTTGCCACACCCACAGCGAGCACAGCACTTAGGACTTCCCTTTCCACCTCTCAGCTACTGTGATGCTATAGCCATGCTGCTTAACCTCCCTGGCGGTATGATTATTTCAGAAAAAAGGTGCTGAAAGCAGTACCATTATTTGCAAATAAATTTGGCGCATTATACTGTAGGCCTGTAATTCTTAGGAATAACTCATTTAAATCTGACCAAAACAAGAGACTAGTAGGCATCCCGGGTATGACTTTTAAAAACAAAATTATAATATAATAAATAATTATAACAAGTAATAATATAATTAAAATAAAAATTACTCAATAATGTAATCAACTCAAAATCACTGACATTTGCTCAGTTGCAGAATTGTCGCTGTCATTACTTTTAATTTTTTATGACAAATTTCCCCACAAATCGCTATCGCACAATTCTGCAAGTGATTATAATTTATTATCGCTGTTTTCTAGCTGCTCTAAAACCATTTTTGACATAAAGGGACACTTTTGGTTGCTATGGACAATCTACAGTTTTCAGGCAGAAAGAACCGTTTTTATTATATAAAAGTACGTAGGGCACTGGGCAGACCACTAAGGACAAAGGGGATGTGTATTTTTTTTTTTACATACAGTACTGTAATCTACAAGATTACTGTATGTAATGTGTTTGTTTACTTTTTTTGAATTTGGCGCCGTTCTCCGCCCCCGTGCGTCGGAGGCACTGTGTGAATCGAGCGAGGTCCCGCTCACACAGAGCGGTGACATCGCTGGATCCAGGGACAAGGTAAGTAACTTTGTCTGCTGCTGCAGCGAGGAGAGTCTGACTCGGGGTTACCGCTTTTGGTATAAAAATCTCACCCCGAGTCAGACTCGGGAATACCGCTAGGAGGGTTAAAGTAAGGGGGGCACACTGATGCAAGGGGGGGGGGGACAGATGTTAGCAGGAGAAAACATATATATCTGTGCTCAAATCCCAAAAGCTTGTACAAACTCTCAGGTGCTAAAGGGATGTGACCACATATTAACACTAAAAAGTTTGGATGGCCCCTCTACACACTGCTATACACCCTTTCCAGCCAATTATGCAATGAAAAAGAGGGAACTTTAGTTCACACAGATTGCAATATATATTTAAGCCCCCTTATGACCACTCCTACACGGCTTTGCAATTTTTAACCATGACATGCTGGGTATCTATTTACTCAGTGTAACATCTTTTTTTTTTTATTAATTAGATAATGTTTGTATTCACTAAAAGAGTATTTTGTATTTGTTCAACATAGAAATTTTTTTTTCAGGGTCCCTGCTTTAAAAAAATAAACACAAAATATAATATATTTGTGTTTAGAGGTCCTATGTAATTTCCTAGCAAATAAATGCAGTTTTTCGTTTTTACACGTGTAAGAGAAATGTCAAAATTTGCCTGAACTGGAAGTGGTTAAACATTATTGATTAGCTGTCCTTTACATCTTTGCTAAGGCGAGCAGTTTGTTTTTCCAGTAATACCATAGCCCCAGTGTACTGTATATACTAATGTTCTTGATTACTATGGTTATACCTAAACAGTTACAATATATGACACATGTATTTTACAAGGTATGACTTTGCCTTAATGCATTGCACAAGCCCAGAATCATATGCATCAGACATCTCTACACAGAACCTGAAACGAAAGGGAGTTTGTGGTATAATATCAATCTTTGTTCCTTAGGAAGTTTAGCCACATGTGCACAAAATTTTTCACAACCATCCATTAGCAGGTCGCTTCAAAACCGGTAAGACATTGAAGCTGATCCAACGCTCCTTGTCATGGCCCCATCTCAGTCAAGACTAAGGACTACGTAAGATATTGCACAAAATGTATTTGCAACAAAGGTGCTCAATCTACGCAAGGCACAAACACCCTTTGACAGTTTTTACCTCCTTTCTTGTGATTGTGGCCCTTGTACCCAATATGTCCCACCTCTCTTGATAATTGTAAACAAGACAAATACAAAAGGAAAAATCAGTAAAAGAAGATCCCACATTTTAGGTTGTCACCAGAAAACTAAGAGGGAAAATCCTGAAATAGCAACACTCTGGTGACCTAGGGGTACCCAAGGAATTACAGTGGAACCTCAGATTGCAAGTAATCTGTTAACAAGCATTTTGCAATACAAGCAATTTTTTTTAAAATCCTGACTCTGCCTGTGAGTGTTGTCTTGCAAAACAAGCAAGATTCAAGCCTCTGTGGTGTGCAGTACCGCATTTGGCCAGAGGTGTGGGGCACCAGTGACTCAAAGCCGTTCAGAAATACTCCGTTCCTGAGCCTGAGGGGCACTGAGTATTTCAGAGTCTCATGGATAGCGGGAAGGGGGGGGGGGGGGGGGGGGGAAGGAACTTAGGACTTTTATATGAGGCATAGGAATTGTAAGTCCAATGTCTCCATTCCTATATAGCAGTTATGCTGAAAAAAGGTTGGGACTTTAGATAAAACATGCACCTAGACGGTAATAATGGGCAATAGGCATCTGGCAGCAGTCAGACGCCTATTGTCCGTTATCACCTTCTAGGTGCATGTTTCATCTAAATTCCCAACCTTTTTTCCGCATAACTATTTCTGAGTCTCTCCGGCGCCTGCCCACACTGGCCACATGCAGTAATCAATGTGGAACGAATTATCTGTTTTCATTGACTTCTATGAGGAAACTCGCTTTGATATGCGAGTGCTTTGGATTACAAGCATTCTCCTGGAACAGATTATGCTTATAATCCAAGGTTCCACTGTACCTTAATTTCGGGCAAATCCTGCTAATTTCCTGTTTTGGCTATGGGAGAGGAAGTGAAGGAAAATCTTCCCAATGAGACACAGATGGCAAAAAAATAACAGACAGGGGTTAGGATCCTCCAATACTTTATCCAAATGAAAAAATAAATAAAAAATAAGTTTTGCCTATAATTCTACGTTAGCCATCAGGGAGGGGAAAAAAAACAAACAAGATAAATATGCATTTTAATTCCAACATCGCTCTATTGCGGTATTTATCATTACTTTATTAAAATACAAGACAAAATCTTGAAGGGAAAACAATCTATCACTACAATATTTAAAATGTACAAGTCCAAAAACTGCAGATTGGTAAATTCTACATCTGAAAACAAAAAAGCCTTTGCCAATGCTTGTTATTGAAATATTTGCATTAAAACTTATTGAATGAAGGTAGAATTACTCTTTTGCATGCACAACACAATGCATTATACACAAGTCCTGTAATAACTTTGCTGCTGAAAGAACAAAAGATATATAAAAAAAAAAAAAAGTATGTTTAACAAAGAATGCTAGGTTGCAAAAATTGTAAAATTGCTCATTATAAAACTGCGTCAGAACAAAAGAACAGCATACTGAATTTGTAATTTGACACCGACACAAAAAAGATTTAGTTTTCATTGCACCTACTGACCCACCACATTGCACGAGTAAGATGTAAAAAATAACCCCATATCAGGCAAGAAATCAAATGAAACAAATTTCAGTATATAGTAGTAGAAAGGTGGTTTCTGAATCAACTGGGTTACATAATTTTGCAAATTATCACTGTTCTTCAAATGCATGCACTTGATGGTGTAGGCAGCCATTTTGGAGTCCAAGTTAACAGTTAACGGAATGTGTTATTTTTATTCCCATCTTCTTTTCAAATGATCTAAAAGAATCACAAAACTCTGGATGTTGAATGTTCACAGAGTACCACCTATGAAATTATGCCTGCACTTCAAAAATAGACATAAATAATAAAAATGCACTATTCCTGCCCTCAAAATAGTCTTACACGGCAGAAATATGTAGGCTGCCATTGCGGGCCTTGTTTTTAAAAGGCCATTTGTCTGGCTTCCTCAAATTCCGTATAAACATACTTTGTCCCAAGTCAGTGACTCAAAGCACCACCATGGTATTAAAGCAGACAGAATACTTGCAGGTCTCATCGCCAATCTTGGGGCTCCTGAAGAGCTAAGCTGGCTGGAGAATCTTCAGCATCCAACACTTCCAAAAATATCAGATTTGCAGCCCCCTCTACATGCTGTGGTTACATCCAATGGCCACCATGTTGCTACTGTGTCACACTGGTAAAAAAATAAATAAAGGGCCAGCAGAATGAACCAGAGCGTGCAGAGAGGAACAAGGCATCCAACAATTTTAGAATGTCAGTATGTTATGTTTATATATGTATATATTTTTTTATATTTTAAAAGAGAATTTTTTTTAAATCAAAACAAAGACCATGCAGGGTGCCTTGTACAGCCATATATAAATTAAAATCACTTACACCTGAAAACAATCAAATGCAGGTGCATGCATGGCAATATAACAAACCAATATGAAAATATAAACAATTTGGCCACACGATGCAGGCCGTCGGCCTGAACAACTGGCTGCAGACCCAGGCATAAAAGGCTGGCTGAATTTAGATTTTCCTGTTCGATCAGTGCCTATAGCAGTCAGTGTTGATCAGTGTATTATGACAGCAGGAAAAATATCACTGCTTTCAGAATACAAAAGATGCAGTGTGTGGATGGGAGAAAAAAAAAAAATATATAATTATGGGCTGCTTTAGTTTTATTTAAAAACAAAAAGTCAGTTTAAGCAACTATCATTTTCAAAAAAGGTTAAGAAAAAAAAAAAAAGACTATGATTAACTCATGACAAGGGTGCTTTAATACAAATGTATTTTTTGCAGAGTGTGTGTATATTATACATATATATAAATATATATATACACACACACATACACATACATACATACATACATACATACATACATACATACATACATATATATATATATATATATATATATATATATATATATATATATACACACACATACACACACATACACACACACACACATATATACACACACAGTATCCACCCCAGCCAATTTAACAGGTTTTAACTGCCCAGTCAGTCTATGCCCTTTTAAAGCATGCGATTCCATAAGAATGACCAGGAACAAGGAAAAGGAGGCGTAGGCTGACAAGTCCCAGCAGCATTCAGTTTGTTTTTTTATTTCTTTTTTTTAACCACATGCCGCCCACCATATGGCAAAATGACGGCAGCAAAGTGGTTTCAATATCCTGACTGGACGTCATATGACGTCCTCAGGATATTGGGCCACGCATCGCGGCGATGTTGTTGCAGGGTGTCAGTCTGACACCCCTCAACACCGATCTAGGTAGAGTCTGACGGAGACTCTTTACCACGTGATCAGCCGTGTCCAATCACGGCTGATCACGATGTAAACAGGAAAAGCCGGTAATTGCGAGTAGAGGAGAGCCGATCGGCTGCTCCTCTGAAAGGGGGGGGGGGGGGGTTTGCGCTGATCGATTATCAGCACAGCCCCCCCCCCCCCCCCCCGAGGATGCCCACACTGGACCACCAGGGATGCCAACCTAGACCACCAGGGATGACTATCAGAAATGAATGGATGCCAATCAGTGCCCACAATGGACATCACTGATTGGCATCCATTAGTACAACACATTGCAGTACATTCGTGCCACCTATCAGTGCCCATACGTGCCACCTATCAGTGAAGGAGAAAACGTACTTATTTACGTTTTGTTACCGAAAAAAAAAAAAAAAAAAAAGTACGTTTTATTTTTCTAAATTTTCGGCTATTTTTTTTAGACGAAAATAAAAACCCCAGAGTTGATCAAATGCCATCAAAAGAAAGCTCTATTTGTGGGAACAAAATGACAAAATGTTTGTGTACAGTGTAGCATGACTGCGCAATTGTCATTCAAAGTGCAGCAGCGCTGAAAGCTGAAAATTGGTCTGGGCAGGAAGGTGTGCAAGTGCCCTGTATGTATTCTGAAATTGCTAGCAGCTTGGATGTAATGTGATCCTCAGGCTTCACTAGTGAGCTTCGGACCTATAAAATGTCTGGTCTGTAATTCTGAATTTACTTTCTGCATACTTTTTCTAGGTCAATGACTTACACAGCAGCACAACTGGAGAATCAATTGAAAACGGACAACTTTGTCTTTTTTTTTTGAAAAAATTTCATACACGACAGTACAGGTATTTATCCAACAATTCCCCCTTTGATGGACAGTTCACAATGTTGAGAGCGTAATCACCTTTCTTTAGTTCCATAAAAGGATATCTCAACCCCAAAACAAAAATGTAATACTATATTGCAGCTTACCATTCCATAGTGGTGGATGCATTAGTTTTATTTTTGCAAACCAAGTTCATTTGTAGCAAGTACAAACAAATCTGTTGATCTTGTGCTGCATAAACTGTTGGCGCTATATAAATCCTGTATAATAAAATAATCTTGCCCTAGTAACTGCCTGTGCACTGAACTACAATTGTATCGGCATTCTCAGCTATCTTCTCTAAACTACAAAGCAATGCTCCTCTTTTTTTTGTGAAAATCAAAGGAGATTGGGGTGACAATGCTGCTTCTCCTTAGATACTGTGAAACAAGTTGCCCTAGGACAGAAACACTAATACAGTCAGTACATCTAAAAATAGCTAAAGTTAATACAATTTTTGTGGGGTTTACCGTAGGTATACTTCAAATAGACAACATTTCCAGCTCTGCCCATGTGTACATTATGCATTTGAAAAATGCAGTAAGAAAATCATCAGCTTGTCATTGTTGTATATAATGAGGCAGAATTGTAAGTTTTGCATACAATCTCCAGAGTCTCCTGGCGATATATAATTACCCAGGCAAGGATTCAGCAGATGACAACATAACAATGTTTTTTTGAGGAACTGATTGTTTAAATAATTTACACACAATTCTAACCTTTTCCACAAATGATTTGCCATCAATAAATAAGACAGAATTTTTGATTTCACCATAAAATAATTTTCTTGGAGTCTATTGAGAAACACAGAAAGTCATATACTGTTGAACTATACTGTGGCCTGCACTGAATTGAACACTGGTAAAAGTGCCGTTCTAATCACAGCATAACCCGTCCTATTTCCAGCATTTCATCATAACGTCACCATAAGGGTGGGACCTGAGTTTTACAGGGCGCACAAAAAACTATTTTTCTTCTCATCCGTTGAGGACACCAGCAGCCATATACTGTTGGGATGGCCAAAAGCAGTTAAACTGAGGGGTGGTCAACAGCAAACATCAGTTAACAGGCTCAATGTAAACAAAAACTGCCTAAAGGACGAACGTGGAAAGCCAAAACAGAGCTTGTACACCTCTCAAAAGACAGATGGAATGAAAACGAATGTTCTGTTAAGGGAAGACCAGACTCCTCAGGCTAGGCAAAGAAAAGAAAACAGGGGGTTCAAGAAAGAAGGGAGGTAGTGCATGATTTGAAAGACAACAAGGGCAGACATCATCCTCTTCAAAGTGAAAATGGTTCATGAAGAATTTCTGGGAAAGACTGATTTAGATGCAACTCTAAATGGGTGAACGGCGAACCCTACATACTCTTCGTGAACCAAGTGTGCGAGTTCCTTGGAATAAGCATTACAAAGAGCAAAAGGTCAATTTGTGTTTTCTATACAAGTGTTAGGGAAAGGAACAGCAGGCAGATCTTCTCGTTGAACAAAAAGTAATACAGATCCAACAGAGCCAAGAACCATGCTCAAATCCCACTGATTTGTAGAGGAAGGTGCTCCAAGGGGAACAGCTTAAGGGAAACATTTGTTGAAATAACCCATCTATCCTAGGACTCAAAGTCACATGACTGGAGGCACTTCTGTCTTCCCAGATCCAACACTGCATCATAATCCATGAAGCAACAGACTGGAGTCTTATCAGGATGGTGAAAAACATTCACCTGGGTAATAAATGGAAAACAAGGAAGTGCCCCAGAAGAGGCACTATAAAAAAAAAACACAAAAAAAAAAAAGGTCCTAAACCTAGACAAATTGATTTCACAGAGTCAATTAGCACTCCCTGTTACCATCAGGATGCCTGCATTAGTAATATAGCTTGTTCACCATTCAGATAGCACAGGTTAGTATGGGGCCCTCTTCAGTCATCCTTTGACTTGCAGCATAAGGATCCAAAAATTGCACCTAGGTGCATGGACCACCCCCAAATTTCCAGAATTAACTAGTTGGAAGAAACTGTCTCCAGATCACACGTGGCCGGAGCACGGCAGACAGGACTACAACACAGGGTTTCGTCCAAGTCAGGATGCAAACCACCACAACAGCTCATGCTTAAATAAGTCACGTTAGTACCTTGAAGAAGTCAGAGAAGGGTAAACATACAGTAGCCCCTTTAAAGAACCATACTGGGTAAAATGGTCTACAGGTAAACAGCATTTTCCTGTACCAATTCCTGACAAAGCAAAACCACTAGATGCACAGGGGCGAGACCGAGGAGTCAGAGCCCTGGTAGGATCAACAATTACCGGTTCCAGCAGACCATGTAGTTTACTGAAGATGGCTAGGAAGGAAGAAATTCTTTGGTGCAGCTCACAGTAGGTGATAAGGACATTGCATTTCTGGCCAGATTAAGTTATTTTCTGTATTTGCTGAAAATGTACCTAAAAACAATAATGTAGCCACTACATCAAAGGACTGTAAGCTGCAATATATTGAATTTTTGTTCTAGGGTTTAGTTATCCTTTAAAAAAGGGATGCAACACTCCACCACAGTTTGAAAGACAAAAGTCACAGCTAGAACAGTGAGATGGCCAGGGTCCACCAGTAAGGACAGGAATTAAAGGGATTCTGGCTGCTGGTCAGTAAAATCATTAAAAAGGAAGAAACACTGGCCTAGTGTTTCCCAACTTTCCTTGTTAAGATGGGTCATCAGCAGATCCACAGTGGAAAACAACGTTGTTTACGATAACATTTCTTACCAAAAAAGGCCTGCAAGTATTTGCAGCTCTGAACAACCGAAGACCAACAGACAGCAGGTTGATCCTCCAGATGCAGATTGAAGCATGAATTGCAGATATCAGTGCCTTTAGAATGCACCTAGCAATGTCCCTGGAAAAACATTTAGGTAGTGTCATTCACTACAGAAGGACCTTTCCCTCCAAATACAGGAAAAATGCAACAGTTTGACGCTAATGCAACCAAATGAAATGGTATGAAGCAAGGCAAGGTACTCTCAAAATCCAAGCAGCTGGTAGGTGCTGGGGGGTAGGATGGTAGAAAGTGACCAACGTGCCTGTTGACAGGCAAAGCAGCCTGAAGATTGGAGGTCCACATGCAAAGCAATACCAGCACTAGGGAGATGCTTCCTTGATACTGAATAGTGAGAAAGCGTGCAGGCATGAAAATTCTAAGGTTCCCAGTGGTATAAAGAATGAGGTAATTCCTGCTACTCACTGGGTAAGTTTTCAGAGACCAGGATAGTGCAGAGGCCATGCCAATGGCTCTGGACCTGAAAAGTACCTGTATGGAATTTCAGTGCCCTAAGGTTACCCATGCAATGTGCAGTCAAGAGGTGTCCAGGTACCACACTCTAGCAGCTATATGGATTGGCCTTTCCTTTATAGTAAAGAAGCTCCAGCAGTGAAGAACCTTGATTGAAGGAACAATTGAAGATAAAAATAATAATAAGAATAAAACTCCCCAGTAGAGCTGACGTAGAGACATACAACCACCCGAAGCATGCTGGGAATAGGACGGGTTATGCCAAGTTGAGTATAGAGAAAAAAAAAAAGAAAAACATTTCGGGAAAGAACACAAACTACTGGAAGGATTAAATATATTGAAATTATTGCTAAGATAAAAGTATAAAATACAGGCAGAACACTGCACACACGGACAGGGTTCAAAAACTATCTCCGCTTTGGAGGATATTTTCTTCTATACCAGGTGGTATATACTGAGAACTGCAAGCAGTATATCAATATATGGAAACGCAAGCACAATAAGTGTGGCAGTGAGCTCACTGTATAATAGCAGGGTCCCAGGTTAGGAAGAAACCAAGAGAATTATATAAATGCAAGCCGTCGGTGATAGCAATTACAGAGCCATGCAGTATAAGCTGAAGCACAGTAAGGCAAACCAAAAAATTATCAGCTTAAAAAAAAAAAAAGAATCTACTGTTCTTCAAAACACGATATGATGAATAATTAAGACAGGGAAATAATTCCTAACGGTTATATGTGTAATGTTGTTAGGAAAAGGCATTAGATAAGTGGATAGGTCTACCACCAAATAGCCATTATCATTAGCGGCTTGCATTTTTATAATTTATACTGTTGGATCCTTCCTAACCTGCTATTATGCAATGAGCTGACCGCTGCACTGTTGTGCTTTAATTTTCATACACCGATATATTGCTTGGAGTGTGTGTTACCCCTTCTCGGTCTAAAACTGGAAAAAAAGTTTTGCATTTAGTCGTTACGTTAAATTATTTGAAAATATTAGAAAAATACTGAAGGCTAAAACAACGGCAGAACACTGTGTACACATGGATAACCCACACTCCAAGCAATATATCGGTGTATGAAAATTAAAGCACAACAGTGCAGCGGTCAGCTCACTGCAACATCTGTCCGTTTTTATTGCAGTCTGTGCCAATTAGAGATTCATCCCATTTGTCCTGTTTACTGTTATCATTGAAAGCAAAAAATTCCAAAGTTTTGGATTGTCCCCAGAAAAGAGGGGAAAACCTTCAATAGGGACACTAGTTCTGGTGACCTGGGGGTCCCCAAGGAATTTAGTTAATTTGCAGCGAAGATCCCTCACACTTTTTGTTTGGCTATGGTACAGGAAGTGAAATCTCTGCAATGCAACACAGATGGCAGAAGAAAAAAAAAAAAAAAAAAAAAAAAAAAAAAATAGGAGAATGCTCTATCCAAAATGAAAAAAAAAAAAAAAAAAAAAAAAAAAGAAGGTTTTGCCTATAGTTTCAAGCTCTTCAGCACTTTACAGGGGTTTTTGGTTTTTATTTTCTAGATTTATTATTCATATGTAGTAGTATGTGGTGACACCCACCTTTATTATAGGTCCAGCACAACACAACCTCTCTGTTTATTTATCCTGAGTTGGCTTACAGATTTATTATTTTTGCTTGTCACTATGCAATACCCCTGTACACGGCAATATAACCCAGCAGCACATGAGTTCCTGGTCTTCAATGGAAGAGAAAACTTACAATTTTTTTTTGTATAGACTAAATGAGTGCAAGCCATACTCCTGGAGACCAATAAAAGGCAGAATGTGGGGTGAAATTAAATATGAATTTAGGGTAGTCAGAACATATAATTTAGGTTTGACCTCTTCGTGAGGTTTTGAAGCATGTAATATAATGATGTAATATTCTTTTTAGCTGCATTTTGCGGTAGTATAACTTGAGTAGGGCTAGCATATAAAAATGACTACTGTAAAAAAAAAAAAAAAAAATATGTAATACTGAAAAAGTATTTATGCCAATGACAGTTTTTGCAGATGCAGAAATAGGTCTCTGAAAATGCAACTCACTTGCCAAGTAAATGTGCTTCACTTCAAAATTATAAATGTAGGATGAACAACCTTCAATGCCAGCATATATAGCAAAAATTTTGTTGAAGGGATCAGCCATGTCTGAAAAACTATTGAAATATAGCCCAGAAGGGGTCCCATGCTGCCAACTAGTCCTTATTTGATGTAGTTGAAGACAAAAACAAAATATTCACAAAAACAAATATTTACTGGATTACACCTTCTTCACACAGGCTGTAGTAATAGTGAAATGCAACAAACCCATCTTCAACCACTGTTTAAACAATGCTATCTTACTTCATATCAGGTAGACAGAAGAAAAAAATGCCCCAATTTCAATATTAGCGGTGGCATTCAGATCAATATGCATTTGAAGATATTTATAAAAATTTTAAAGAGCATATGCTTGATAATTTTACAGAAAGGCAAGATACAGCATTTCAGCAGCAAAGTGCTTAAAAAAATCCAGCACAGTAGAGAAAACATGGTGAGACTTCAGAGGAAGTATGGTGTGGTTGTTCTTGGTGGGATCACTCGTTCTGAATCTGGAACAGCACGAAATAGTTTTGGCTCTCGAGTGTTTACATCCTTGAAAACCATTATGGAGGCAATGTTGCCACAGCGGTAACAGTAGTTTGGTGCTGACCAGACTGTCACAAGCTTTTCATCAAACATGAATTTGTAGCCCTCGTGTACTAGTTGATGCGCGCGACAAATCAGCTTCAAGTTGTTTATGTGGACAAACTGCAGAATAGAAAAAAAAAAGAAAAAAGTGTTACATTTTTCAAAGCAAAACAAACATGCATTTCTTTTTTTTTTTTTTTCACATCAGACTCCACCATAGCAAGAGACTTGCTCATGATTTCATTTATTCATACATATTGTCTCTACTTCAGTTTTGCATCATTTGTGGTTATATATTATTTATCTTTTACTTCATTCTTTTCCCTTTTTTTTTCTCCCTCCCCCCTTCACATACAAAGTACAATTTTCAAAACACACGCACAAGGAGCCCTAGTGCAGTGTTTCCCAACTCCAGTCATCAAGGCACAACAGGTCATGTTTTCAGGATTTCCCTCAGATGAAATGGCTGTGGTAATTACTAAGGCAGTGAAACTGATCAAATCACCTGTGCAAAATAATGGAAAGCCTGAAAACATGACCTGTTGGTGTGCCTTGAGGACTGGAGTTGGGAAACACTGCCCTAGTGCATATTTTCCTTACACTGGATGGATTGGAAAAAATGCACTCCGAGGGCCTGATCCACATACATGTAGATCGGCGCAGCGTATCAGAGATACGCTACGCCGCCGTACCTTACCTGGCGTATATTCGAATCCTCAGCGAGTTTGCGGCGTAGTGCATTTCTGGTGGCGGATTTCAAATTGGGCGGGTTGGGGGCGTGTTTCATTTAAATGAATGAACTGCGCATGCGTCGTCCCGAAATTTCCCGACGTGCATTGCGCTAAATGACGTCGCTAGGACGTCATTTTTTTTAACTTAGACGTGAGTTCCGTCCATCCCTATTCACGGACGACTTACGCAAAAAAAAAAAATTACACTTTGACGCGGGAACGACGGCCATACTTAACATGGCAAGTCTATGTATACGCCGCAAAACACCAGCTTAAACTATACGCCGGAAAAAGCAGACTACAGACGACGTTAGAAAATGCGACGGCCGCGCGTACGTTCGTGGATCGTCGTAAATCGCTAATTTGCATACCCGACGCTGAAAACTACGCAAACTCCACCCAGCGGGCGCCGAAGTATTGCATCTAAGATCCGAAGGCGTACGAAGCCGTACGCCTGTCGTATCGTGGTTTGAGGATGCCGTCGTATCTTGGTTTGAGGATTCAAACTAAAGATACGACACGGGAAATATGAAAGTACGCCGGCGTATCAGTAGATACGCTGGCGTACTTGCTCTGTGAATCTGGCCCCAAGTGTTTTTAAAATCCTATCTGCCCTTGTCCCCCATTAACTTTATATATGACAGTCTCCAAAAGATGTGTGGTGATGTGAAAAGGCTGGTTTAACCACTTGCCTACTCTGTGCACATACACCCCCTTCCTGCCCAGACAAAATTTTAGCTTCCGGCACTGCGTTGCTTTAATAAGCAACGCACACCTCTGCGGTTTATGTTTTTGCGCTATAAACAAAAATAGAGCGTAAATTTTGAAAAATTCAATATTTACTTTTTGCATTAATAAATACACCCCAAAAAATAATTTCTCAGTTTAGGCCGATACGTATTCTACATTTTTTTTTCTAAAAAATAATATGGCAATAAGCGTTTGATTGGTTTGCGCAAAAGTTATAGCATCTACAAAATAGGGGGATAGTTTTATGGTATTTTTTTTACTAGTAATGGCAGCGATCTTTATCATGACTGCGACATTATGGTAGACACAGCAGACACTTGACACATTTTTGGGACCATTGTCATTTTTACAGCCATCAGTGCTATAAAATGACACGGGCAGTAAAGGGGTTAACCACTAGGTGGCGCTGTAGGGGTTAAGTGTACCCTAGTGTTTTACTGTCGGGGGATGGGCTGTGCGTGACAAGACAGTCATCACCGCTTCCGATTACAGGAAGTGGTGATCACTGTTACTAGGCAGGTCGGGAAGCGGTTAATACATCAACAGCAAAACAGCGCTCGAGGTATATCTTCTTTCAGCAGGATCATCCTCTTAATTAGGCCCGTCAGGTGTAAATGCAGCGTAAAGAATCAGGTCAGACGGCCTGAGCTTTTTCTTTGCTCTTCTGATGAGAGCAAATTTTGCATCTCATTTGGAAACCAAGGAGCCAGAGTATTGAGGAAGAATGGAGAGGCACACACTGCAAGATGCTTGAAGTCCAGTGTGAAGTTTCCACAGTCTGATGATTTGGGGAGCCATGTCATCTGCTGGTGTTGGTCCACTGTGCTTCATTAAGTCCAGGGTCAACGCAGCCCTATACCAGGAGATTTTGAAAGCACTTCATGCTTCCTTCCGCAGATGAGCACTATGGGGACGCCGATTTCTTTTTCCAGCAGGACTTGGCACCTGACCACACTGCCAAAAGCACCAAAACCTGGTTCAATGACTCGCCTGACCTGAACCCCATTAAGAATCTACGGGGCATTGCCAAGAGAAAGATGGGACATGAGACCGAACAATGCAGAAGAGCTAAAGGCCGCTATTGAAGCATTCTGGTCTTCCATAACACCTCAGCAGTGCCACAGGCTGATAGCTTCCGTGCCACGCCACATTGATGCAATAATTGCTGCAAAAGGGGCCCAAACCAAGTACTGAGTACATATGCATGCTTATACATTTCAGAGTTCCGATATTGTTCTATGTACAATCCTTGTTTTGATTGCATGTAATATTCTAATTTTCTGAGATTGTGGATTTGGGGTTTTCATAAGCTGTAAGCCATAATCACAATTAAGGCAAATCACGGCTTGAACTATCTTGCTTTGCATGTAATAAGTCTCATTAGTTTCACCTTTTTAAAGTTGCATTAGTGAAATAAATGAATTTTTGCACGATATTCGAATTTTTCGAGTTTCACCTGTATTCCAGGTAGAGAAAAGGTTGGAGAGCAGATTTTTGGAAGATGCTCACCCAACCAAAATCCTGAAACATCTGAATTGTCACCTGCAAATATCTGGAAGAGAGACAAGCCTTTCAGAAGGTGGTCATCTAGATAACCTGTGACCTGGATGCCCAGAGTTTGTAAATGGGCAGGGAGAGGTGCAAGGACTTTTGTGAATACCCTGGTAACAGAGGATAGCCTAACTGGCAGTGCGACAAACTGGAAACTACTGTCTCCTACTGCAAGAAGTAGAACACGCAGATGGGGCTGATAAATGGTAACATGTGGGTAGGCATCTTGGATGTCTTTGGATGCCCAAGTATTTCTCTTTGTTTCAGAGAGGCAAGAATGGTCCTTACAGATTCCCTGTGAAATTTTTTTTTTTTTTTTTTTAAACAAAAAGTATTTATGCAGGGATTTTAGGTTCAGGAATGGACAAATTTCCCATACGATTCAGGGAATTTGGCAAAACGGACTGTCCTTGTGCAGATTTTGGTGGATTGAGAGAAGAGACTTTGTACCCCTTTGAAACTACCGATTGAACGCACAGGTCTGAGATGTCTGTGACCCAGAGATAGGCAAACTGCAACTGACATCAACACTCTTTGAGTGAGGGTGCTGCTTCATCTTTAGAAAAAGACTTTGAGGGCCAAGTCTTGGGCAGAACGGAAGGACTTGGACATAGACTTAAGAGCTGATGCCTGGGTAGAGTGTTGAAGTGCTCTGAGATTTGCGGAGGTAGAGGAATGAAAATTGGAGTTTGGAGGTTCCAGCTAGGGAGGGGCCTCCTTTCCTCCTGTGACATTTTTAATGGAGGCAGCTTAATGATATCACCACTTATCGCACCTTAGATGTTAATCCTACCAACATTTTTAAAACACAATTATTAAGTTTTCTGGATAGTGGAGTAGAAATGGGAGCTCTTACCGCTTACCTCAATCACAGCACAATTTGTTTTTGTAGATAATCCATCTATTCCAGTCTTTCACCGCTTACCGAAGCTTCACAAGAACACCATTCCTGTTCAGGGTTGCCCTATTGTCCTTTGAGAAACTGGGACAATGGATTGAGCAGTTCTTGCAACCTCTGGTGACCAGATTACCTGGTCCTACTAAATGGGTTGTAAAGGTTTGTTTATTTTTTAAATAGGTTCCTTTAAGCTAGTGCATTGTTGGTTCACCAACCTTTTCCTTAGATTTCCCTTCTAAATTTGTTTCCCCTTGTTTTCTGTGTCTGAATTTCTCACTTCCTGTTCCTCCTCAGTAAGCTGTTCTGGCTGACTAACCCCCAGCCAGATGATGGGGGCAAGCTTACCAATGAGAAATAGGAAGTGAGAAATTCAGACAAAGAAAAAAAAAAAACATTTAGAAGGGAAATCGAAGGAAAAGGTAAGTGAACCAACAATGCACTAGCTTAAAGGAACCCATTTAGAAAATAAAAAACTAACCTTTACAACCCCTTTAATGACACTTCCACATTACTGTCCCACGTTGAGAGTACTCATTGGCAGAATATTTTTATGTGCGTTACCATGGATGGAAAATCCCTTTACTTGTGCATCCCTCATGTTCTTCCATTACATGCTTTGAGCTTTAGTTTGAATCTTTATAGCACATACGAGTTGAATCTGTGCAAATTCATTGCAATGCATGTGGCTTTTATTTTGGAATGCAACCATTTCCTATTTGCAGTGTAGAGGGGCATCCATTGAGCCAAATCTGCACCTTCCATGGCGAACCTATATATGGGCTGATGGGAGAAAATAAAATTTTCCTCCCACACCAACCCACATGTGGGTGCCAATAAATGGTACAGTAGGTACATCGACGACTATTTTTGTGTGGGACGTTACGGCTGGTGATCAAGCGTATTTTTATAGTTATGAAAATTATTATGAAAATTATAACAGGTTGAACTTGGAATTCAGTTTTGGGAGTCACCACAGTTGTACCAACTTCTTGCATGTAAAGCATTAAACACATCGGACAAATACGTGGAAGTTTGTGCGAAGGGCGATTGCCGTGAACTTGGTATGCATACAGATGGCAGAACTTTGAGCCAACATACACAAAACGTGTTTCTTCAGCTCTTTAGGGCCACCCTTTGGGCAACTTCTGCCAATGTTGTGCTATGGTTAGCATTGGTTCAGAGTATGCATGTTTGTACTTTGGCTTTTAGTCTGACAGATTTGTGTGTACGGGCTTTTACTCTGGTAAATATTCAGACCAATACTGTTCATTTGCATACTTTTCGTAAGGACTGTGAAGGGAATTGCCTGCTGTTGGCTACCAGCTGTAACCCCCTCACACACCATCACATCAGTGCCAGGAAAATAGTTTATCAGAGCAAAACAGAATTGCTCCGATGAGGAGTGCTTCCTTCAGGACTGTGGGATCATCAGTACTAGGCTTAGGGAACGTTGGCTACAAACAATGGCTCATAGACAGAGCCATATATTTGGCTTCCAAGGAGGAGAGATCATCTGTTTGTGAAAGAAGCACAAAAGTAAGACTATGAACCAGCATAAAAGACACTTGGGTGTGAAAATGGGGAGGATGAGGGTATTAAGTTTCTACAGACATCCATAACCCTATTCCTTTTGTCACCACCTTTTCATGTGAATATGGCTCCATAAAAAGGAGATTTCAAAATATTTTCCAGTTTTGTATGCCGATTCAGGTCTTGTTCCCATCTTGTATGCAGATCCTCTAGCAGTCATTCCCAAACTTTGGGTAATATTCCATCTCCAAGCCCATTTTCAGCTTCACCTTGCTTTAATAAGACATGGTTGCCTGTCCAGGACTTGTATATTTGCGGCTTAAGCACCTGCCATTTCTGTACCAACTTAGCAACAAGCATAAAACCATTGTGACTTGTGCCACAGGTAAATAGTTGACAATTTGTAATTATATCAATTGTGGTTCCTTCAATTTTGTCTAGGCTATGGAGAGCACTTTGTGCAAACTCCAGTATGTGGGAGGTACAACATACCCGATACGAGCTAGAATGATTGAGCATGACAAGGGTCTGTCCAACATCTCGATGCACTTCAAAACACATTCATGCAGGCAATGTTGGCTCTTTCAACTTCTGTTTGGAGAAATATAGAGTCTCCCAGGAGAAGGAGGAGGGGTGGACATCCACCAGAAGCTGCATCTTTAACCTCCATACAAGGATTCCTACAGGCATGAAATCATAAGGATGATGTTGATCTGTTTTTAAAATAGTATTTACACAGGTGACTATTAGGTCATAGGATATTTAATATTTATCTGGATAGATTAGTGTTTCTCATATGGTTCATTTATTTTTCATTGACATATATTGGGATAATCTAGTAGAATGTTTTTCAATCAGCAAGATATACACTATTGGTTGATTGCCTGTGCAGTGGAGTCCCTTGTGTATATACAGTTTGATACTCATTTTAATGTTTGAGCTGTGACCAAGATGGTTTGCCGAAATGCATCAGCCTCTTGTATTCCTTTAACCCAACCTATAAATAATTTTCTTCAGGATTTGGAGCGGCGGCTTCTTTTAGTGGATTTTGCGGTTTGCTCATTGTCAGGAGGAAATCACCCAGAGCACCCTGCTGTGGACTCCATGCCGATTCTCAGGACTTTTCCTTGTTCAGAGCGCTGCACTTTAGTTTGTTTTTGTAATCTATGATGGAGGATGTCTTTGGTGTGAGGCAACTTTGACCAGGCTTAAGGCCACAAGATTCTGTGCTTTTGAATGGAAATACAAGCCATTCTGGTAGGGTGAATTTTATTTAAAAATCATAATTTTAAGAGCAACTATCATTTCTGTCACACAGCGGCTCAGTTTCTGACCCACTGTTGACTCACCGACAGTCCCATTCACTTTAAAGGGATGACGGCAGTGACGCAGGGTGAGGGATGTGGCGACCGCAGGAGAGTAGATGCACACTAACAGGCAGTGTTGTAAGTAACGGCGTTTAAATAAACGTCGTTACTTACAACGATTGGCCGTCAAGGGGTAACTAGTAATCTACCCGATTACTTTTACCCCATTGCCAACGCCGTTGCCATTACATTGGCGGCGTTACCATAGTTACATTGAGCGCGCGGGTGGCAGTCCGGGGTCATGTCTCTGTCCAACTTCTCCTCAGGGCCGGCGGGATGGAGCCTGTGAATGCATTGTGAATTGTGATAGCGTGACCCGGGCCACCCAGTCTGTCATCACATGATGCCATGCCCATGTTCTACTTGATTGGATGTGACTCAGTGTCGGACTGACTCGGTGGGTGGCGCTGGCGCGGTGCATGCACGTGCCCCTGGAGTCTCCAGCCCGTGGCCGCCTGCAGTCTCAGAGAGACGCGACGCCTGCCTGGTCTGGTGGTGGTGATGTGAATGAACTTTGTGCTACTGGGCTGGCTGGGCTGATATTGTTGCTTGCTTCAAAGCTTAAAAGACTCCAATTATCTGTCTATAAATATATAACAGGCTTATAGACAGATAATTGGAGTCCTTTAAGCTTTACAATAACAAGCAATATCAGCAGCAGCCACTCTCAGCTCAGCCAGTAGCACAAAGTTCATATTTCGTTCATATAAAAAAAAAAAAATCTTAGTTACTTTATTAGCAAAGTAACTAGTTACTCGGAAAAGTAACCGAGTCACTAACTCAATTACTTTTTCGGACAAGTAAGTTGTAATTGTAACTAATTACTTTTTTAAAGGAAGATGAACAACACTGCTAACAGGCACTGCCATGGTGCTTTTTAAATGTAAGGACTCCTTGCTGGTAGTTAGAATATTTACAAACACAATTAAGGTTTCCTATTTAGAACAATTAGTCAGGTTAGTAAAAACGCAATATCGGAAACGATTTTAGGCTAATCACAGTTTGAGAACTACTCAAATTATTTTATTTTATTAAAAACATGGACCATGCATGTCATTTCAGCTTGTAGAGCTCGAGTCATTGGAGTTTACCAAAAAAAATAAAAATTGCACAATATACAGCCTCATGCTACATAACCAAGCTCCATTTCATGGTGAACTAAATTCATGTTTAAAAAAAAAAAAAGTGATTACATTTTTTTTTCTAAATCAAATTTTAATCCTTCCTGCATTTTGGCAATTTGTGTGTCAACTTGTTCTAGAACAGGGGTGCCCAACCAGTGGCCCGCAGAGTTCTCCGATGTGGCCCGCGACCTCTTGCTTTGAGATGGAATAGAATACAGATATTAAAGGTCAGTTTATTACTAAAATCACAGTGTATATATGAGCATATCTGTTCTGCAGTGGTTACTGGGCCGTTTTCAAACTGATCCGCAGGTGCAGAGCAGGTTACCTGCACCGAGCCATAGACTTCTGTTATCTGCGAGTTTGGTGAGCTTTCTAAAAGTGCAGCAACCCTGCAGAATATAATAGAAGTCTATTGCAAAGTGCAGGAAAGCCAAAAAAAAAAAAATAGGATTTTTGTACTCACCGTAAAATCCATTTCTCTGAAGTTCATGGACGGACACAGCATCCTTTGACAGTAGGGTTATGCACCTGCCTTCCAGTAGAGTTTAGGCAGAATTTACAGCACTTAAAGCGTTAACAACCTTTCCTTAGTGTCGCTCCTCCCAGGGGGAGTGGCTCCCCGTGCATAACCCACACCCTGCTCTAGCAGACTCAGTTCCTAACAAGCCGTACAAACAAAGGAGGGGTGGGTGCTGTGTCCGTCCATGAACTTCAGAGAAATGGATTAGTAGAGGAGTGGAGTACAAAAATCTTATTTTCTCTTTCGTTCATGGACGGACAGCATCCTTTGACAGTAGGGATGTCCCCAAGCAGTGTCAAAATTTCGAGGGGTGGGAAAAACACAGCAAACCAAGCTTCACCCCAAACAAAACCGGAGTTACTCAACGGAGGAACTCCAACCTTAAACTGCCGCCTGTAACACCCTGCGGCCTGAAGGAGGCATCAGAAGATGCACCCACATCCACCTTGTAAACCTTTGAAAAAGTGTGGACCGAACAACCAGGTCGCTGCCTTACACACCTGTAACACAGAGGCTTGATGTCGGAAAGCCCAAGAGGCACCGATCGCCCTGGTCGAATGCGCCGTGACCCGAAAAGGGGGCGCCACCTGTCGGATACACCTGGAAATGGTGGCTGACGAGACTGCCAGGCCCTTTCTGGGACCAGACACGGACACAAACAGTGAGTCCGACTTCCGGAACGGAGCCGTCGCCGATAAGTAAACTCGAAGGGCCTGAACCACATCCAGGGAATGTAAAATGGCCTCTTCGGGTTCTTCGGCTGAGGACATAAGGATGGAAGAACAATGTCCTCATTAATGTGAAAGGCCGAAACGACCTTTGGAAGAATAAAGAGGGCTGCGGACGCAGCACCGCCTTATCCTAATGGATGACCAAGTAGGGGGCCTTGCAGGACAAGGCCGCCAGTTCAGACACCCGTCTGATAGAGGTAATGGCTACCAGAAAAAACACCTTTTGTGTCAGTCAACAAAGGGATCTTCGGAATGTCCTCAAAGGGAGCTTGCTGAAGCACCGAGAGGACCAAATTCAAGTCCCATGTGGGCAGTGGAGGGCGCACCGGAGGGGCCACATGGCGGACCCCCTGCACAAACGTGCGGATCAAGGAGTGCGCTGCCAAAGGACGCTGAAAGTAAACAGCCAGAGCAGATATCTGGCTCTTGACCGTGCTCAAGGCGAGAGCCTGATCCACTCCCCGCTGTAAGAACAGCAGAATCCGGGACACCACGTATGTACGAGGGCGCCACTTCATCTTCTCACACAGAGATGTAGGCTTTCCACGTACGATTGTAAATATTTCGTGAAGTAGACTTCCGTGCACGCAGCATGGTAGAGATCATCAAGCCCGACAGGCCCCGGTCCTTCTCTCAGGGGTAGACGCCAGGGGGCATCTGCCACCAGACGTACCAGGTCTGCGTACCAGGAGGGGCGCGGCCAATCTGGGGCGATCAGGATTGTTGGAATCCCTTCGGCTTCCACTCTGCGCAGCAGGCGAGGAAGAAGCTTCAAAGGAGGGAAGGCGTAAATTAGGCGATAGTGACCCCAGGGAGCCACCAACGCGTCTGACGCGTCCGCCCACGAGTCTCTTGACCTGGCCACGAACCGTGGCACCTTCCGGTTGAGGCGGGACGCTAGATGGTCCAAGTCTGGAGTGCCCCATTTTCGGCACAGACCCTGAAACACCTCCGGGTGGAGAGACCACTCCCCTTGATCCAGAGTTGTGCGACTTAGGAAGTCGGCTTGCCAATTCTGAACTCCCGGAATGTACACAGCCTACAGAGCCGGAACGGACCTTTCGGCCCACCGAAGGATGTGCGCGACCTCGGTCGCTGAGCTCCTTGTGCCTCCCTGATGATTGACGTACGCCACGGCCGTGGCGTTGTCGGACTGGATCCTGACCGGTCGGCCCTGCAGCTCCAGGGACCAACTGGCAAGGCACAGCTTGATTGCTCTGAGCTACAGAATGTTGCTCGGCAGGCGGGACTCTTCCTGAGTCCAGCGCCCCTGGGCTGACTGAGTGCCCCAAACGCCCCCCAGCTGGAGAGGCTGGCATCCATCGTGACCACTGTCCAGCCGCACGGCAGAAACGACTTCCCGTTGCGAAGCACCAGAGAAGTCAGCCACCACACCAGGGAAGACTTGACCAGATGGCTCAACTGAATCTGGTAATCCAGAGAAGACGGGAGCTTGTCCCAACGTGACAGAATCTCCTTCTGTAGTTCCCTGGTGTGGAATTGGGCATACGGGACCGCCTCGAAGGAGGCCACCATCAAACCCAGAACTCTCATGCAGAAGAAGAGACGACCACTTCTGGGTCGACAAATGCCTCACCGCAGATTGCAGGGGCTTCAGTTTCTCCGATGGGAGGAACACTGTCGCCTCCGCGGAGTACAGGACTAGTCCCAGGTATTCCAGCCTCTGGGATGGAACCAACACCGACTTCTGGAGATTCAGAAGCAAGCCGAACTCTTGAAGAGTCTGACACGTGATAGACACGTCCTCTTCTAATTCTGAGGAAGCTCTCAGGAGAAGGTGGTCCAGATATCCCACGATAGCGATCCCTCAGCAGGGCTAGTATCGGGGCGAGCACCTTGGTGAAAACCCGCGGTGCCAAACGGGAGGGCCACAAATTGAAAGTGATCCTCTCCGATCGCAAAGCGCAGAAACCTGTGGTGCTTTGTGCATATGGGAACATGCAGGTATGCGTCCATGATATCCAAGGACGCCATGAAGTCCCCCTGATGGAGTGCCGCTATCACCGAGCGAATCGACTCCATCCTGAATTTTTGCACCTTGACAAAGCAATTGAGGGCCTTGAGGTCCAGGATAGGGCGAACCCCTTCCTTCTTGGGGACCACAAACAGATTGGGGACCCCTGAAACCGTTCCTGCGAGGGAACTGGCACAATCACCCCCCTGTCTAGTAGATCCTGGACAGCCCCTGACAGGGCCTGCCGGGGAACCGGAGGAAGTTTGAGGTTGGAAGGAAAAAAATCTGTTTGGGGGACAAGAGAGAAAATCTGTCTTGTACCCCGTGGCAATTACTTCGCAAACCCAACCGTTGGACAGAAGAGACCTCCACCGATCCGCGAATTCGGCCTCCCACCCGAGCGGGGGAAGACCTCCATGCGGAAGCAGGTTTGTCCGCAGGCTTGCGGAACCAGGTGCGCTTCTGTCACGCAGCGGGGGCTTTAGCACCTTGCGGACCTTATCCCGCCGGGTGCACGAAAACAACGCTTTGGGGTAGTAAAGGAGGGTCCTTGCAGCGAGGCTCCTTACCCTTCCCAGACTGGAAGCAGCGTGCTCTTACCACCCGTGGCATCCTTAATGTCATCCAGGGATGCCCCAAAAAGCCGTTCACCCTTAAAGGGCAAATCCACCAAAGCCTTCTTAATGCTGGTCGGCTGACCAGTCCTCTTTAGCCACACAAGGCGGCGCAATACCACCGCATAGACGGAAGCCCTGGAAAGCAAGGGGATCGTATCCATGGCCGACCCAAATTTTAGACCCTGAACCAATTGTTCAGCCAGGTCCCTACAGGACGCGGAAGCGTCCCGTTCCTCCAGCCCTTCCAGTCAGAGTCTGTGACACCAGGGTCCCGGCCAGAGCCGGCCTCACCGCCAAACCCACAACAGTGAATAGGGAGAGGGCCACAGCCTCCTATCAGCAGGATCCTTAAATGCAGGAGCCCCTTCCACAGGCAACGTGGTGGCCTTGCTCAGTCTGGACACGGGAGGGTCCACTGACGGAGGAGAGACACATTTTTTTTTTAAATCCTCCTCAAGGGGGTAACGGGTTGCAACGTTTTTGGACTCCAGGACAGCCGACATTGCCTCAACAGATGTGGCAGGGGGAGGGGCGTCAAGGGTTAACTCAGGCATTGCTGGGGAAGAAGTCCCTGGTTCAGGCTCCATAATGCCCCAGCGCTGTGTCACCCTTACTGCAAGGCAGAAAAAAAACAAAAAAAAAAAAAAAACACTTGTCACCTCCTGGCTGCTACTACAGAGTATGGGGGCCCCTGGGACTCACCACCCCTCCCGGTGCAGCGTGGTCTGAGAGAAGGACAAGGTGTGCTGAGAAGCCGGCTGCGCTGCGTCTGTCTCCCTAAGGCAGATACGCTGTCTTTTTTGCAGCTCTAAAACGGTCACACGAGGCCAAACTAATTCCAAGATGGCCGCCGAATGTTTAAAAAACAGGACCACAAGTAAATGGCCGCTGAGCTATATAGAGTGCGACTCACACCATAGCACCTGTAGTGAACACACTCAGCCCCTGCTACGCACACAGGTCCAGGTGTACCAGAGACCCCAGAAAACCCCCCCTCACAGCCGCTACCCAAATGGGAAAGGAGGGAGCGGAAATAAGGGAGAAAGGAAAGCAGGGCAAGCCCTCAGTCGACCTCCCAGGGGAAAATTCCAGCCAGACCACTTACCTTGAGCAAGGGGCCACTACTTACTCGTCCTGCGACCACCGGCTGGAGGTATCCCAGACAGATCCAACGTCCGCTAAACGGCATGGCTGTCGACCAGACACACTGTGACAAAGCCATAAAAGACAGGTCATATGTGTGCCCTAGAACAAGATGTTCCCCCGGCCGCCCCTGGAGCAACGGGGCCTGTCGTGGACGTCCCAAAGCTGAGCTAAGGGCCGGCACACGCTCGATGGCCGAACATGGGGGGACTACAAGCGTCAAGACCCAGCCTGTCACCCAGTCGCTGTTGATAGAAGAATCACAGGATTCAAAATGCAGGAACAAAATAATAAGCAAGAAAAAAAAAAAATCACACTCCAGAAGTAGCCTGACCTCTGTCGTTGGGCAGAAAAAAACTGAGGCTGCTAGAGCAGGGTGTGGGTTATGCCCGGGGAGCCACGCCCCCTGGGAGGAGCGGCACGAAGGAAAGGTTGTTAACGCTTTAAGTGCTGTAAATTCTGCCTAAACTCTCCTGGAAGGAAGGTGCATAACCCTACTGTCAAAGGATGCTGTGTCCGACCATGAATGAAAGAAAAAAAGGGATTTTTAATACAGCTTACCTGTAAAATCCTTTTCTTGGAGTACATCACGGGACACAGAGCGGCATATTCATTACTATGTGGGTTATATGGAGTACCTTCAGGTGATGGACACTGGCAATCTCAAACAGGAAGTGCCCCTCCCTATATAACCCCCTCCCATAGGAGGAGTACCTCAGTTTTGTAGCAAGCAGTATGCCTCCCAAAATGGTCCCCAAAAGAGGGGTGGGAGCTCTGTGTCCCGTGATGTACTCCAAGAAAAGGATTTTACAGGCAAGCTGTATTAAAAATCCCTTTTTCTTTATCGTACATCACGGGACACAGAGCGGCATATTCATTACTATGTGGGATGTCCCAAAGCAATGCTTTTAATGAGGGGAGGGAGACATCTTCCCAAGACAAAAGGATTTAATTTAGAGGTATACTCAAATAATAATAATAAATCCAACTTAGTCGAGAAAAATTAAACTTAAATTTAAATTTTAACTCAATGGTGCCCCCGATTCTGAGGGTCTTAAATCGCAGCCTGCAGCACTGCCTGCCCAAAGGCTGTATCTGTGTTCCTTCTTACGTCCAACTGGTAAAATTTTGTAAACGTGTGGACTGAAGACCAGGTTGCCGCCTTGCATACTTGAGCCATAGAGATCTGATGGTGTGCTGCCCATGGCCCTGGTAGAATGAGCCTTTACTGACAAAGGAGGAGGCAACCTCTTCAAGCCGTAGTAATTAACTGTTTAATCCATCTCGAGATGGTGGATTTTGCAGCTGCCTGCCCTTTCTTGGGCCCATCTGGCAAAATGAACAACACATCTGTTTTCCAAATCTTCTCTGTAGCTTTAAGATAGGCCTTCATGGCCCTGACAATATCCAAGGTATGCAGCAACCCTTCCTTTCTGGAAGTGGGCTTCGGAAAAAAAGGATGGTAATACCAAATCCTGGTTCAGGTGAAAACTGGATATAACCTTTGGTAAAAAGGAAGGATGAGGACGGAGAACCACCCTGTCCTTATGCAGAATAAGATATGGCTCCTTACAAGATAAGGCTGCCAATTCTGACACTCTTCTGGCGGAAACTATGGCGACCAGAAATACCAACTTCCTTGTTAGTAAAACCAAAGGAACTTCAGCCAACGGCTCAAAAGGTTGTTTCTGTAGAGTTGACAGAACAAGATTCAAGTCCCACGGACAAAGTGGTGACTTAACCGGAGGATTAATACGTAAGACCCCCTGAATGAAGGTCTTAACCAGCGAGTGGGTGGCCAGCGGCCTCTGAAACTACACTGACAAAGCTGAAATCTGTCCTTTGATTGTGCTTAATGCCAGGCCTTTATCCACTCCTAGCTGGAGAAAACTTAACACTCGATCAATGGTATACTTGCGGGAAAGCCATTTCTTGGGCTCGCACCAGCCTACGTAGGCCTTACAGACCCTGTAATAAATCACCCTGGAAACCGGCTTTCTAGCCCTGATCAGGGTAGAGATTACCTGCCTAGACAGCCCTCTACCCCTCAATCAGGGATTCAGCCGCCAGGCCGTCAAATTTAGACGCCGTAATGCAGGGTGGAGGATCGGGCCTTGCGAGAGTAGGTCTGGCCGTAGAGGAAGCGTCCAAGGGTCTCCCACTGACATCTTTAGGATTAGTGAGTACCATGCCCTCCTGGGCCATGCTGGAGCTACCAGGATGACTGGTTTGTGCTCCACCCTGATCCTGCGTAACAGGCGGGGTAGCAACTGTAGCGGGGGAAAGGCATAAAGAAGTTTGAACTGATGCCAAGGGCAAACCAACGCATCGGCTCCGCAGGCCATAGGGTCCCGTGTCCGGGACATGAACCTGTCTAGCTTCTTGTTGAATCTCGATGCCATGACATCCACGTCCGGCATTCCCCACCTCTGGCAGATTATCTGAAAAATTTGCGGATGCAGAGACCATTCCCCTGGCGACAGAGTCTGACGACTCAAGAAGTCCGCCTGCAGGTTGTCCACCCCGGGAATGAATATTGCCGATATGCAGGGCACATGAGCTTCTGCCCACAGGAAAATCAAGCTCACCTCTCTGAGCTGCCTGACTCTTGGTTCCCCCTTGGTGGTTTATATACGCCACAGCTGTGGCATTGTCCGATTGTATCCTCACCGGGAACCCCTGCAATTTGGCTGTCCAAGCCTCGAGGGCTAGCCGAGCAGCTCTGAGCTCCAAGATATTGATGGGCAACTGCCTCTCCGCCTGTGCCCAAGTACCTTGGCGAGTGCAACCATCCAAGATCGCTCCCCAGCCCCTCAGGCTGGCATCTGTGGTCACTATCTTTCAGGCCACGGGGCTGAAAGATTTTCCCTTCAGTAGATTCTGAGGATTTAACCACCAGCACAGACTTTGCCGGACTCTTGATGAGAGTGGCAAAGGAAATTCCAAGGCTTGTGGCCTCTTGCTCCATGCTGACAGAATGGCTGCCTGTAGGATGCGAGTGTGGCTTTGAGCGTAAGGTACCGCCTCGAACGTGGCCACTAGCTTGCCTTGTAGTCGCATACATAGGCGAATAGTTGGTTCTCTTTTGCTTAGAACCAGATGGATCAAGTCTTTGATGGCCTCGACCTTTACTAGAGGCAGGAACACTCTTTGCTGTTCTGTGTCTAACGTCATGCCGAGGTATTCCAACCGTCTTGTGGGTTGGAATGCTGCTTTTTCTCGGTTTAGGATCCAACCGAACCTCTCGAGGTACTAAACCGTGAGGGCCACTGCTCGTTCCAGGCAAGGAGACGAGTGATCTATGACTAGGAGGTCGTCCAGGTAGGCTAGGACCGTGACCCCTTGGACCCTTAGATTGGCTAGGATCGGAGCTAGGACCTTTGTGAATACCCGGGGGGCCGTAGCCAGCCCGAAAGGGAGCGCCACAAATTGGAAATGACGCTGGGCCACTGTGAAGCGGAGAAATCTTTGATGTGGCTGAAAAATTGGCACATGAAGGTAAGCATCCTTTATGTCTATGGACGCCAGAAAGTCGTCTTTCTGGAGTGCGGCGGCTGCTGACCGAACAGATTCCATCCGGAAAGAACGAACCCTTAGGTAAACGTTTAAACCCTTTAGGTCCAAAATTGGCCTGACATCGCCGTTGGGCTTTGGAACGGTAAACAGATTGGAGTAGAACCCTAGCCCTTGCTCTTGGGCTGGTACCTCTACTATCACGCCCTGGCAAAGCAGATGATCCAACGCCGCCAGTAAAGAGGCCTTTTTTGTTGGATCGTTCGGTACTCCTGATAATGAGGTGGAGGAAACTTTAGAAACTCTAATCTGTAGCCTGTGGCCACGGAAGACCGGACCCATCTGTGGCTTCCCAAACCTCCGCAAAAAGACGAAGCCTTCCCCCACCTTTGTGGGTGGGGGCGCCCCTTCATAAGGCAGACTTAGGGGCTGGCTTTGCTGGCTTACGATACCACTGCTTCTTGCCCCCAGAGGCCTGTCCCTGCGACTTATTGTTAAAGTTTGATCTCACAGGAGGCCGTCGATACTGCCTGGAATTGGAGGGCCCCGGAACAGGGGAGAGCTGCCTTTTGAACGCAGGTCCCCGAAACTTCTTTTTGACTGGTAAAAGGGTACTTTTGCCACTCGATATAGTCTGAATATATTTATCTAGATCCTCTCCGAAGAGTCGACCTCCATGGAAGGGAAAACCTGCCAGAAGCTTTTTGCATGGGGGCTCAGCCGCCCAGTTCTTTAACCATAAGAGCCTTCTCATGTGTACTAAAAATAGTGACAAACGAGACGCCTGCTGAATGGAGTCCTTTATAGCATCCACCGCAAAGCACAGGGCTCTAGGAATATCCGATAATTCTTCTGCCTGCTGGGCAGGAATGTCTTTAAGCATCTGTTTTGTCTGGTCTGTTAACGCTTGACAAACCCCAATAGCAGCCACTGCTGGCTGTATCACTGCACCTGCCGTAGCAAAGGATGCCTTTAAAAGTGTCTCAAAACGCTTATCCACCGGTTCTTTAAACATCTGTATGTTTTCCACCGGGCAAGTTAAAGATTTATTTACACAAGAGATGGCGGCATCCACAGCTGGGAGAGCCCACTTTTTGGAAAGTTTTTCTTCCATAGGGTAGATGGTGGAAAATCTTTTAGGTGGTAAAAAGATCCTATCTGGTCGTATCCAATCCTGAAAGATCAGTTCCTCTAACAGAGGATGGACCGGAAAAACAGCGTTGCTCAAAGGCGCTTTCAACGAACCTAAGGATGATACCGCCGAAGCCTGAGGCTCCGGTAAGGGCAACTTAAATGCCAAGCGGACCATGTCTGTCAATGACTGAATCCACAAGCTCTCTGCATGGGAGGTCGAGACTGGCTCCTCATAAGTAGACTCCTCATTCCCTGAACCCTCATGGTCCTGGTCTGAATGATTTTCCTGAGCTTCTAATTCTCCAAGGGAGAGAACCTCAGCATCTGGGGGTACACCCCCCGGTGATGGAGACCTAGTCCGCTTCTTGCCCGACATGGAATTGACTATCATAGTTGCCAATCTCTTCTCTAGTCCCCCCAAGGAAAGGGCTAGCATTTCCTCTGTGACAAACACAGGGTTGGGTGGATCTGAACTAGCCTCAACACCAGATCCCCCTAATGGCTCAACCAAGGCACCCACTACTGGAATAATTTGTGGGGAGAGTACAGGCATATCCCGACTCGAACCTTCAGAATCTGAGGGGGAACCCTTTTGTCCTCTGGCACCTCTTGCCATTTCCCCTGATCCTGATGCTTTGGAAGCCATGGTACAATACCGAGGCACCCCTACTTACAACAACCGACTGATGTAGGTAGGAGAAAAAACTATGCGGTTTTAAGGGGACAGTAGTGAACAACTAATGCCCAAAAAACCCAATGGGGAGACCAGTATGTGTTCCCTTTTTTTTTTTCTTTTTTTTTTTTTTTATTAATTTTTGGGGATTTTTTGGATCCTGAGTCCCTTTTCCCCTTTTTCTACGGAATCACATTGTCTCCCCACAAGAGAAATTGCAAGAATCCACCTGCTGTAAGGAAATGTTTAGGCTAGATTGAAAAGCTAGTTCTGTTTGTCAGAACTGCAATACTCCCTTGCGCCACCGGGTGCCACTGTGCATCAGGCTTGCACTGCTGCCGCTTTGTGTCCTCCTCTCCTGAGCTCAGAAATGAACTGAGCCAATACAGCACAGAGGAAGGGCCGCCCCTTCCTCTTATGAGATCCAACGTCCCGCCCCCCCTCTAAAAACGGCGCAAATTATTATTTTTTTCTATATATCGCTGTGCACGCGCGTGTGCCCGTGTCACGGGGGGGGCCATGGTGGAAGCAGCATGCTGCAGGGACGCAGGAGAGATGACAGGACACAGAGGAAACATCCGCACGGCACCCGGCCAGGTAAGAACCTCCAGGTAGGCGCAGACACCTCCCTAGTTCAGGGTAAAGAGTAGGCACACACTAATACCCCACCTAGCGCCCAGCCAGATAGAACCTGCAACACATAGACCAGGGAGATCACACATATGGGGAGTAAAAACACAGACCATCCTGTCTTACACAGACATAGTGGCCCCAGACTGCCAATGCAGGAGCATACTCAGGCAAACTCCCCCAAAAGATCCCCCCTGGAGAGCCTGCTGACTAACCAAGTCCCGCAGGCCCCCCCCTTCTTACCTGCTCCATGCCGCAGGACCTTGCACAGCAAGTGGTCCAATCTTCTCCCATCTCCGTGGGTGGCGTCTAGACCTTCAGGCCCTGGGGTCCTTTGAAGGAACCCACTGTCCTGGACCCATATAGCATCCTGGCAAACAGGGACTTTAGGCACCCCAAAGGGTTCTAAGTCCAGGGCCCAGGATCCAGCTCTCTGAAAGAGAAGCATTATGGGCAAACCCCCTAGTTAGGGGCCCGGGTACTGTCCACTTTGGCTCTGAGGCACCTTGGACAGATCCGGTTAGCCTGCCTTGATCCCAAGGATGTGGAGGCAAGCTATTCCATGACCAACACCTAAGACACTGGCGAAAAAACTGAGGTACTCCTCCTATGGGAGGGGGTATATAGGGAAGGGCACTTCCTGTTTGAGAAGGCCAGTGTCCATCACCTGAAGGTAGCCAAGTCGCTTAAGCGGCCCTCGCGCTTCAAAAGATTGGGCACCCCTGTTCTAGGACATCAACACAAAAGAACAGGACAGAAGTTAATTGCTCAGTTAAAAGTACAGTCCTGGAATACACAACCAAGTTGGTTGTTTATTGCCCTAGTGTGTTGCGCTAATAACAATAATAATAAAAAAAAAAACAATATAAAAAAGTCTCTTAAAGAACATAAAAATTGGGGGGGGGGGGGGGGGGGGGGAGTGGTCTGGACATGGCCGAGTGAGGATGCACGAGACCTGATCTTATGGCATTGCTTCAGCTTCAGCTTCAGTCCGACTTTAAATTGATTTACAGCGGTAGGCTAGCTACAAAGAAGTGCAAAGAAAAGACCCCAAGTAAGCTGCCCAAGACGACTAGCTCTATGGCTGGTTGCCCGGGGGCACTATCTTCCCTATCTGATCTTCCACCTCGCCAACCTCTGGGTTGGCGAGGTGGAAGATCAGATAGGGAAGATAGTGTCCCCAGGCAACCAGCCATAGAGCCACTCGTCTTGGGCAGCTTGGCCCTGGCTCACCACGGCTCAAGAGCCTTGACCCCGGACGGAACTCAGGAGCCCTGATCTATGACCCTGCTGAAGACCTGAGCGGCGCTCTGTGCCACTTCTTGGATGTCGATTTGGTTATTTTCTTGCTGCTGTGTCTACAGCTGGCGGAATTACAAGACCATTGATTGACCCCATAATCTCTTTACACCATTCACCTAACAGATCTTGCCATGATTCCCTATTACAACATGCTGGATGGCCCAGTTCCTTAATTTTTCTTCCTAGACCCACAGTATGTGGAGTCTGGGACACATCATGCTTCAGTCAGCACACTTGGAGGGCTTGGCCCCTCAATGATTTTCTCTTCCTCCCGCATAACGGACGGAAGGACATGCCGACTCTGTTAGGATGCACATGCTGAACCAAAACCTTTACTCTGCATCATGCCTTCAGGCTTTTTTTAAGAGCGCAACTTTTCACTACCTATCAGTTTCGGAGGCCATGAAATGCCGAGATAAGCATACCAACCCCCCCCCCCAAATAATCCCTTTTTGGAAATAAATACAAAACAAGGGGTGTCAGGTCACAATGGGTCAAATTGGAAATGTGTCCCTCAGTGGCAGGAATGAGAAACATGCAGAACCAAAATAGGAGATGTCATCATACAATGGGTTAATGAAGGTAATCTCTCAATGACAATGATATTGAACAAGAAGCAAGTTTATTTAATGGGGATCATCAAAAAAATCCAAAGATCATTGCTGAAATAGTACACTGAAAGAAGGGGTTGAGAAATTAATAAAAATTAGCCTATGGTTTCACTGGAGGTCCCCAGAGCAGTAAGGCGCCGACGGCATCCACTGTTGGAACAGTGTAGCATAGGGGGTGCCAATAATCCCGCTACAGCAGACCCGTTCACTGGTGTGATCCAAGAGGGCTGGCGTGCTGAGGAAGGAGGAGGGAAGAGTTTTGATAAAGCGCATGCGTGCAAAATGCGTAGTCACGGCAACCGTACAGCCTGCGCTCCACCCAGGTCCCAGAGTCCTTCTGGCTACCACCCATCTTGGCAAGCGTTGTATGCCATCCCAATGAGCCCTCCTCGGCCTCTGATCAGAGTGGCTCTGCTGGTTACATCCCTCACTCCTGTGGCAACCTCAAACTTGCTGACAAACCATCCAGGGAGAGTTGCTACATCTGATCGTGGACTGCAGATTTACCTTCACATCCACAAGCATGCCAGCCGGCTCAGCGAGCTGTCTTGTGGAGAGCGGCCAATTACTTTTGCTGCCGCCGTGGCTGCCCCCGCCTTCCTCAGCAGGCCAGCCCTCTTGGATCACGCCGGTGAACGGGTCTGCTCTCTGGGTCATGACCTCAGTGCAGCGGAATTATTGGCTCCCCAATGCTGCACCATTTCAATGATGGATGCCGTCCTTGCTACTCCAGTGAAAGCATAGGCCAATTTTATTTCAGTATTTATCGCCCTTATAGTCACCGCTCAGTTGCGCTGGGTTAATTTTTATTTCATTCAACTAGGGCTGAAACAACTAATCGATCAATTGATAACTAATCGATTATGAAATTAAACGATTAATCGGCCAGTAACACAATGGGGTTAAAAAAAACAAAATTAGCCCTTTATTGTACAAAAAAGCAAATCGCTACTGTAAATATTACTTTCACTGTCCCACAATAAAAAAATGAACCCCTTACAGCAGCGATTTTTTGCTTTTTGCACTTATTTTTGTTTTTTTAACCCCATTATGTTAGTAAACATCTCAGGTCTGGGTTACACCTCTGTTTTTTGGTGCTTTTTGCAGAAACTCACTACAGTTCATTTACATGTTTTCCTATGGGACACGTTCACATCCATGATTTTTTTTCAGCTGCTGCGTATTTGTAAAGGGCAAGGACATTTTTTTGTTTACAAATAGTTTTATTTGAAATAGAAAACACTCGGTAAATACCGAAGACATAGGTGAACACATACAGCAAAGTGGTTTAAGCAGCATTGACAAAGTATGCATGATAAAAACTATACATCCAGTCTGAAAACCAAAAGGAATATCATATAAACTCCTACCCAGGGCCCTGGGAGGAATCAGAACTCAAATACTCTGGAAGTATTCCAAACTAAACCCGTACAACATATGTGGCCTACGCCAAGGTGGAAAGAAAATATTATATAAGAGGAAGGAAAAATGCCCATTTGGAAATAATAAAGTGAAATAAAATAAATACCAGAAATGAGCGAGACACAAAAAAAAAGAAAAACAAATCATAATAAACTAAATTCAGGGTCAGTTATACCTGTAATCTATATAGAAACCATGGGTTCCATTTGGCGTCATACATTGGGATCGTATCATGTAAAGTATGAAAAATTTTCTCTGAGAGCATCATCTGGTCTATTCGAGTAACTATAGGAGCGAAAGGGACCACTTGCTTTTTCCAGTGAAGAGCAATAGCCCAATGAACCGCGATACAAATGGAGTGTATCAACCTAACCATATGTTTGGGAGTATCACTAACGTCTTGGAACAGTAAGCAGTGTTTAAAGGTCAGGGTGACTTGTTCCCCTGCCAACACGTCAATCATTTCCCGCACTGCCGTCCAGGTGGGTAACAATTTCTCACACTCCCAAAATAGGTGGATAAAGGAACCCTGTTGTGGGCAGCCCCTAAAGCAAGTCGAGGAAGCCTGCGGAAACATTTTACTAAGTCGAAGGGGGGTGTAATACCATCTCATCAAGAGTTTAACTGCCGTTTCTCTAACTGTCAGAGACTTAGTGCATTTGCGCATGTTTTGCCATCCTTTGACCCAGTCCAGGGTATCCTCTTCTAAATTCAACTCTCGCTGCCAGTCCCTTCTATATTTCACTAAAGTAGATTCTGTCACTGACTCTAAGAATCTATAAACCAAGGAGATGAGGCCTCTCTGTCTAGGGGCTGAGGAACAGATATCTTCATAAAGGGAGGATGGGCCGGAACTTTGGAGGGGGTAATGTTGTTGGAAAAAATGTCTGATTTGCAGGAAATGATAAAACTCCCTAGTGGGTAAAGGGTAGAGCAATTGTAGATGCGAGAACGTGACAAACTGTGAGTTCACCAAGAATTTATCTAGTTGGGTCAGACCACAGTCCCTCCAAATGACAAATGAGTCCGGAGAATTGAAGGCAGAGGGGAATCTAGGATCTCCGAGGAATGAAGCACCCAGTGGGGCCGCTGAGACCAGTCTAAGTTTATCTTTATAACCTAACCATAGTCTCAAACTGTCAGCTACAATGGTGTTCTTTAAGTGTAATCCTGGCCATGATTTACACGAGGACCATAATAGGGAGGGGAGAAAAAATGGGGAGATGGACTCCCTCTCAAACCTGACCCAGGGGACTCTTGAATTTGCTATATTCCACTGAGCCTGTTGGGTAAACCTGCTGGACAGATAATAGAGCCAAATCTGAGGTACCCCTAAACCCCCCTGGGCTGCTGGACGGTATAGTACATCTCTGGAAAACCTCGGGGGCCTGCTTTGCCATATAAATTTGTTGAAGTGTGACTGGAGATCTAGCAACAGGGATTTAGAAAGGAGGGCAAGGACATTTTAACGCACAACGGTGCTATTTTTTTTTTTGGTTCAATATACTTCAATGGAGAAGCTGCAGAAAAGCATATGCGTTTTTTGCGGCAATTTGTGTTTTTTAATCTGCCCAACAACAAATTGGCCCCAAAATGTTTTTTTTTTTTTTTTTTTTTTTAAGGCTATTATACGATTAATCAAAACAATAATCGGCCAACTAATCGATTATGAAAATAATCGTTAGTTGCAGCCCTACATCCAACCTATTTGTTTTCCACACGATCCTTGAAACACCCCAATGTATTTGTTAAAAAAGGCATGGTGCGCATTTTGCAGCTCATTTGTTTAGGAAAATTAAAACGTTTTGAAAAAATAAATGTTAACAAAAAGTGAGATCTGCAAAAAACTCAACATGCCTCTCAGCAAATAGCTTGCGGTGTCTACTTTCCAGAAAAGGGGTAATTTGAGAGGGTTTTGTGCCATCTTGGATTTTTATGGCCTCCAAAACGGTTGGGTAGTGAGGAGTGAAATCAACAATTTACGCCAGGGATGTCATTGCACTACCTAGTTAAAGATAAATCTAAAAGGAAGTTGAAGAAAATGGTATAATTTATGGCCATTATTAGACGTGATTTGCCTTTGATTAGAACATCAAAAATGCAATTTTTTGGTGCAGGGGATGGTCTGCACTAATTTGTACTGTAACTTAGTGAAGACTTCAGGGAAAAATAAGTAAGCCAATCATACAGTCATCCTTAATTAAGGATGTGGCGGCTGGCCTCTCGTCTTGCTCCTTAACAACCAGCCAAAACAGTGAAAACAGAGGGTAAATTTGCATCGAACATGTGTCAACCTAGCCTAAATGATAAGTCCAGCTGTTGAGCACTGTGGTAGTTCGATTCTTCCTGGCATTGTAAAACTGCCTGCCCCTGCAATGTACGGGCAGACAACTTACAATTACAGTCTTCAGGAGATCTGCTGACCGCCGCTACAATACTTTCCAGGCACCTAAAACTAAAATTAGTAAATGCACATTTGTTCCCCTGAAAACAAAGTGCATTTCTTATTTTTTGTCAAAAAATTTAAACTTACACTTTAATGCAGAGAATGAATTAAAGAATACGTTCACCTTTACAGGAAATCTGCAAGATGAACTTACACTCCCCACGGCTTTCTATTCTCCAGCGCTGAAAGGACAGGCAAAGCAGGTTCCGATTGCTCAGTGCCGTTCATGTGATAGAAGGCATTCTTGGTCGGCCCTATCGATAAATGCAGAAATGTATGGATAGGAGGAGAGAAAACCAGAGAGATTTCAAATCCCCGGACTGGTAAAGCGGCGATCCGAGGTCTCACAGCGGGTGATTGTGGGATTCCAGGTCAGCAGGACTGGTGGGAGATGAGGAAGGTGGTTGAGTGTAGGTTCACCTTACAGATTTTCTGGGTGTTACGTGGCCGAGTCCTGTTGGGAGTGTCTGGCTTGGGAATGAGGCCGCAGGTGTGCACCCATAGAACACAGGAACTGCGGTCCTTTCTTGCCTCCATCTGGCCCCTTGGGATACTATTCTTCCCACCGACACCAAGGATGGGACATTATTTCTCAAATACCAAGAATAGGGCACTGATGCCAGGACATTTTCTGCTCAAACTGGCCAGTCTTTCCCCTCTAAAGTCTGAAGCACAGTAAACTGGTCCTTTGTTTTGAAAGTTTGGAGACCCCCTGCTATAGGCTCATTAACAGGTACATCTGGCTGCCTGAATAGACATGTATGGGAAATGAAACAGTGCAGATACAAACAAAGACACCGTCCCTTATTTACATACCACTATTCGGAGAAAAAACACACACACACACACACACACACACAAATTATAGGAGCAGCATATTAGAAAAATAAAACTAATGTATAG